>NC_060223.1:10844763-11146229 GCF_907164935.1 Osmia bicornis bicornis
AATTCAAGGATATGTAGTGAGATGTGTAATGGAATCGTGGGAGGAGTGAGGAAAAAGGGTGGGTATGGGAGACGAGAGAGAGGTGACAGGGTGATTGATGGATCCGTAGAGGGGTGCGCAAAAAGGAGGAATAGCTAGGACACGATGGAACGAGCGAATGAATAGCCCATGAGAGTTTAAGTAAGTGAATTAATAGATGAGTGAGTGTTTAAAATGAGTGAATGAAAGAATGGCACTGCCGTGCCGCGCCGCGCCGCGCCGCGCCGCGCCGTGCCATGGACTACATACACGAATCCGAGAAATAATGGAAGTGAATCTTTGAATTTTAAAACATCCTTTATTCTTCTATTTCATTCATTGTCAGATAATTCGGACTATCTGTTATCAAAACGTTGAACTTTGTCGCAAACAATAAGTTGTAACAGAATCGGAAATGCAACGAGTTAGCGAACGAACGTGCAAAAATGAGACAAACGCAAAGATGGAAGAAGAGATACGACAGACGGATAATGCAAATAGAGAAGCCTCGATCTAATATCGACAATACTTGCTAACAGGAATATTCCGTTCCGGTTTCAAATTGCGAAACTTTGAACAGCTTTCCATTTCTGTCTCTCAATTCTGTCTGTCTCTGTTCGTTCGAGATCAAGGTACATATATACCAGATGGTGTGTGATTTCGAAAACGATCATCGAAGTTAGCATTGCTCTTGAACGAACGACCGAATATCCATTATATGTGCATATAGGTTGTTTTTTACTCGATAATCACGCGATCTACCCGTATAACTCGAGCACACATTTCTAGCTGATATTTCTCTCGATGAAATCCATTTCGTTCTCGATACAAGTTTACCATTTTTTCCGTTAAAAACTTTAACCTTCAAAGTGATAAGTCATATATGGTAAGTGTTATTTTCTAATACGTTAATGTTATTTCATATGAAAAAATCACGCTTATTACAATGCAGTATGAATTCGTATGATTACGATAATAATTCGATCATGAATGTCCGAGGAATGTAAAGTAGAAATCTGCAAACTTAAGCTTTACGTACCTATTACATTATCAATAGAATAACTTGGTTAATCGAATTCGATGCTTCACCTAGAATCTCTAGGTGATTAGTAATTGATTCAATTTCGCTTCAACCTCGTCCGGATTCACCTATACCGATCTTATCCATAAAATTTGTAATCTATCCAACAATGTAGGTGAAATTGTAAATTTCCTACAATCGTTCATCAACGTGTATTCCAAATATTACACATTTCATAGAATACATTAAACCCCTTGAAAGTGTCGCGTCGCGAAATGATTTAAAGGATTGTACATATGTAGATTTGCTGGAAATAAATATAATGTTGAAAAGAAAGTTACAGCCATGTTCCTACAATCTACATCGTGAAAGGTGTGTCAAAAGTGTCCGTTGAATTTTTAATTACGCCCGATCTGTCTCGTCCACTCTTGACACAGTTCGTTAACTCAATACTCGTTAAGTCGACGTTCTAACGAAGTAATTACGTGGCTATTCCTTGAACGTGTGCTCACAGAACGGGCGTCATTAAAAACGTAGACCGATTCCTCGTTATTTAGAGGCCTTAACAAGCAAAAATCGCGATAGAGACGGTGTGTGTACGGGATACGCGTTCGCCCAGACTAGACGGTGGAAAATATCTCGCGACCGGAAGCTGTACACCCCCAGAACCGGGTTTCGATAATTGGAAGCGTTCTCTGGAAATATGTAAAATTTGCTACGATAGAAATTAAAAAAAAAAAGAAAAAAGCAAAATTCGATACACCAATTTATCATCGATACCATTGTAAATTGTAAAGTGTTAAATATCAATGGAACAATTGATAAGAATTCACCAACGATTCGTCGTGAGTGGTGCGCATTCGTGAAAAAACCACCAGTCGTTTGAAAGATTCATAGGGTTCCATTTTTCGTGGTTTTCCATGATTTCCATCGCGGCTAACTATCTCTCGCCGCTATCTGCTCTTGCTCCTCTTTTCACCATGAATAATAAATGGGAACCGTTCCGGGTGCTCGGAAGATAAAGGAAAACGGTGAAAGAACGGGAAGATCAAGCGGTGCTTCTCCGATGAGGCGTCTGGGAATCTCGGTGAATTTCCGGAAATAAGTGCACGTACCTTTCCTCTTCCAACGCTGGTGTATACCGTCTGTCTGCTGGTCTGTGATCTTCTTCAACGGTCCAGCAATTCGATTCACGGACGCATGAATCGTCAGACGACGGGGGAAAAAAGGAAAAGCCGGCAGGCAATTCGTGGCAAAAGCTAACGCGCTCCAGAAAGCGAGCTTGCGGCTCCGGGAACTGGGAATACCGACTAAATTTCCGGTTGGACTACCGGCTGGAGCGCGATAGCGTAACACGAAAATGGGAAAACTTTTAAGACTCAACCTCGAAACACAAAGTGGTAACCGGGATTCCGTGCGGCTTACGCAGTAGGTGAACACGCTCTTTCCAACGCCATTCCGATCGCTAATCCTCTCGGCTCCTCTCGAACAGCACGAAACTCGAACGAAATGGCTGCTTCAGGGCTGATCGTGTATCAGCTTGTTCCACTGAAATTGTTCCACTACCTAATTCTCCTTCAAACCAGCAACGAAATGGACTCAACACTAACGTGATCTTAGATTCTAACTTTCACAATGATCATTATTGTTGAATCGGTTTATCGACCGATTCACACTGGATTTAGTATTTAGTAAAATTTTTAATCACCGACAATATCGTGCGACGATGGTGTTAATGAGAAACGTTCAAGCTGACAACTTATCGTCTGAATTTATTATAACTCTGTGACACTTGATTCTTACCAAACAGCGTACCGATAAAAAGTTTACCGACGCGAGCTGCAAGTATACCAATGCATGAATAATGGAAAGGTCTACGGGGATCCATATTGAAATCGATGAATAATGGAAAAGAACATAACTCGATTAAGAATTTAAAACTCGCGACCAAGACGAAAAGTTTGGATAACGAGCGGTGAACGGAAGTACACGATTTAGCTGTAGCTGCGACAACAAGAACATGTTGATCCTCGAAAAAAATGCAAACACTGTGAAATCAAGTTTCTAAAAAATTTACCAACGCCAGACAAGTTTATCGCTGACGTTCGATTTGAATTTAATCGGTTACCAGCGAACCTATTAACAACCTTGCTCGCATTGTTTGAATCGTGGAAATAAAAACAGATGGAAAAGAAAAAAAAAAAAAGAAAATGGATGGAGCAGAAATTTGTCGGAAACGGTGGAAACCGGGTACAGGCGTAGCATGACTGGAACAAAACCCGAAATTTCATCTGTTCAACGTTCATCACACGTACGGACGGATAAAACTTTCTATTTCCATATCTCTTTCGAATTTCCTTTGATGTCCAGATTCGCGCCATTCCACGTACCGATCGTTGCACACTCGAAATTCGAGCTGAAACGTCGACGACAATCGTGTTCACACGTCCACGCTTCGATTTCCAATGGTACTGATAGAATGGAGATCGAAAATAGTGGCAAAAAGAGAGAAGCATGGTAATATAATAAATAACGCGTTAGACGAAACATACGTTTCGTTACAATTTTCAGCTATAGGTTTCTGCCGTGGCTGAATTCAAGATTCCTTTGGATTTTAAACTTTTACAGTGGCTACTTGCAATCCCATAAAAGTCACTATCGCCGCTGCTACCCCCATACTTTGGGCAGCCGTTCGTTAAAATACGCGCGTAATAATGTCTTCGTGCTCGTGGTCGGTGAAAAGTATTTGGAAATTTACCTTCGATTTTCGCAATCGGATAAAGCTCTCTAAGCGGCATCAAGGATTTTCAGACATCTCGGTAATAGAAGAGGACTCGACTACGACCCTCGAACTCGACGTCTGCTGAATATCTAATATCGAGCCGCGTGTTTCATCGTGTAATATAACATTAAAGAAGCTGGGACACGGAATAAGCGCATCGATATCGACTTGGCAGCGGTAAAAAGGGGGAACGATTGCTCGTGGGTGAAAGACCTGAAAGCCTGGAGAGGTATTTCATCCTATCGGGTAAATATTTACTCCGCGAAAAAGACGTGTGCACGGCAAGAGATGAAAATACATTCGTGAATAATACAACGGGCGTTTTTGCCAGCCTCACTGCCGCTACTACGATCGATTTCTTTCGTTTTTCCTTCCATCCTAGAAAGGTAGGTAGGCAACGTTATTTCGTTCGATCGCCAACAATCTATCGAACTATTTTCGCCTATCGTCAATTCAATTTCTCTGTCGCTCGTGTCCAGTCTTGCCGTCGATCGCATTTCGCTATGAGTTTTCTATTCCTGTAACAACGCTATATTCTTTGCCCCTTGGGAGTATAGCAAAGTTACAAGATACACATTGAAAAATTCGTCAATTCAAAATTATCGAGAGATCTAATAGTTTTCAATGATCAGTTTACAGGAGCACAAAAGAAGAGGTAACAGATTTTTAGCCGGTTGATAAGCCGCAGAAATCACGGTGTCGTTCAATGAATATGTATAACGGCCGATTCAAAGTTGGAAAAGTTTAATTTACAAGGACCATGGAATACGCAAACAAACAATACAAACGAGTAAGTTTTTCACTTGTACAATACATATTTTCGTACATAGAAGCTCGACGGCGCGGCGCTCACGGTAGAATTTCGTTTCATGGAAAATTTTCGTCTGTTTCCCGTTCTTCAACGACAAGAGCGTTAAAGCTAGGAAATTTATTCGTTCGAGTAAATTGGCTCGAGTAAGTGGAAACACTGTAAATGTAATTTTCACGAGCCTCACCCGATCCTTCCCCCATTATCTTACGAGAAACAGAAACGCGACACGATTTACGGTTCGACGATTTCGTGTAATTCACGAAAAATTCTTCCCGTATATCAGTATTATGTAAAAGACACGTTTACGCGGGAAACTTTTCATCGTTTAAAGATCGTTCCACCCTCGCGTCGTTGGCCAGCATCCAGATTGTGCTTTAAGTAAGATGTTTCTTAACGAGAAATTGCCCATCAAGAGGAAAGTGGCCACTTGATTTCCGGGCAAAACGTTGGTCTAGATAACCTTTACTCACTGTGTCAGACGTCAGGTGTCAAGCTATAATACGCGTATCCATCGTTCGATCACTTAATTAGCGTTTCAAGAGTTAACGAGCCCTCAGATATTCTGGCAAACTCGTCTCGACAAGATATTATCGACAGTTTCCGCTAATCAAACAAAAGTGGAAAATATTAAGTATTAAACCCATAGCTGTCAGTCGGCGACCTATCAAAAGCCAAAATCAAAATGAAAACCTCGAATCGTCAGTGATAGAAAACCGGTGTTCGGCTATTAATCTTCTATAGACACTATGAACAAAACAACCACGCGCAATGTTAAAGCGTTAACATCTTTAATTTCAGCATCGTTCATCGGCAGTTTTCAAAAGAGTAATTCCACAGGTTCGACGGACAAAAGCCGACATGTCAAAACGGCGACGATCTCGATAACTTGATCGCGAGGCAGGGAAAACAATGACGCAATCAGTGCGTCGCGTATTCCATTCACAAAGGAGTATATCTGACGGGTTAGCCCGGAGGGTCGTTCAAACCAGACGACACCCTTTCAAAGCATCATCCCTCGTCCCCGTTCGTCGCAGAGGTTCGATCGAACATTCGTCAATGGTGTTCAACGATATCGGGGCAACCATTATTCGCGCGAAAAGAGTGATACGCGAATCGTTGTCCCATTTAAGGTGTGCATTCACCAGTTTTTCACGATGATTTCTCGTTTCCTTTTTTTTTTTCTCGCCCCCTCCCCCACGGATTTGGACACGGCAACTGAAACACTCGAGAAATATAGTAGCAGGTTTGGAAAAGCTCGTCGATCATCCCCTTGGGCTACGTCCGATCCATCTTCGTAAAGGAAACCCCGTCTCGATGATATTCCCGTCAAGCGGGCTTCAAGTTTCAAAGCAGTTTGGCGTACATAGTTCGACGACGCGAGTGATCGAATTTCTTTTTTTTTCGTCGGAGCGAAAGAAAAAGAGACGTGTCCCGTCACCGATCGTTGTTTTTTTTTCCAAGCGTGACGACGAGGTTGACGTTCGAAAGAATTCATCGGGGACGCCTTGAGCGACTCTCCAATGGAACCGGCGCGGCGCGGCCGCGGCGGCGCGACGCGACGTCAACTCTTCGTGAGAGGCTCCGTTCACAAGAGTAGTTTTTTTTATCATGCTGAAGCTTGAAGATTAAAAATGGGAATAATAGAGGGTTCGATTATGATTGCGGTCCAAGTATGAAGTTGAATATACCTATCTACAGGATGAAAATGAAATAAGATTCGACATTCGCAAAGTAAGGCGGAAGCGTCTGGAAGTTGGGAAAACTCCTTAAACAGCTTGGTCACCGCTTAAACGGAATGAATCGTGGGTGAATTCGGGCAAAATAGGTGTTCAGAAACTACTCTTGGAATTTTTGGGAACACATCCGAAATAATTTATCACTAAAACAAACTTATCGGTTGCGTGGAGGTTCTATAAAAAATCTTTTTAACTTCCGTTTGAATTTGAGACTTGATCTCTCTATATTTCTTTCAGAAACGTCACTCGGACTTCCTTGGGAATTCTTTTCGAGGCGATCGAGTTTCATGTTCCATCGAGCCCACTGCAACTTTCGTTGGAGAAACAGATTTACCTTCGATACCCGCAACTTTACTTTCTATCTTCTTCTCTTTAAGTTTTAAATTCACTTTTCTCAGAGAAAAACCACGTGTACTCTCTTTCTCTTTTCGTCCGTGGTAAACGAATTCGAACAAGTTTTCTGTTGTTTCAAACTCCGTCGAGGGAACATTTTTCTCGCGATACCTTTCTACCCAAGATTTTTCTGTACTAACGCTCCGTATCGAGACCTTTTGCTCTTCTCAATAATATTCTGAGACACATATATATTTCCTATAACTGCTATTTTACGGAATTTTTACTCAACGGGAAATAGCAAACGAAAAGAGAAAAATTCAAAATCGAATAGCATTGAGAAGTTGCGAATCGTTTCGAAAGTTTCAAGCGATTTCACAGGAAAAATTTCACGATAATCGAGATTCGACGCGACTCGTTCGTTTCTCATCAAGGAACTCGGTTTTAACGTGAGCGTAAATCCAGCCGGTTGTTTCCCGCGAGCGATGTTTTAAAACGTCGCTTCGCGTCGCGTCGCGTCGCGTCGCGCAAAGGAATTCACAGGCGGAAGTGAACGCGCAACTCCGGCACGTCTCGGTTCTACGTGCTCCACGAAACTTCCGAAGGGCTGACTTTCATGGAGAACCTCCTCTAGCTACAGCCAGAGCCAGAGCCAGAGCCAGATGGAGTACCTACGCACTCCACACCGGCTCGTTGATGCGTATGTATTATATATTCCGCCACAAGCCTGTTTCCTTCCTTTACGTGCAATATTCTTCAACATTCTAATCGCAGGACCAGTTTTGCCAATTCCTTCTTTCTATCAAATATATTTTTTCTTAACAATAAAAAAGAGAATCTGGTTAGCTTTGATAAGAAGACGTGGTTCGACTCTATCGATCACCGGTGACCATTCGACCACGATGAAATGGGCGGTTGCTCATTTGCGTGGCAAGTTGCTCGACTGTTATTTACGGCAGTCGTTAAGCGAGCTCCGATGGTGGTCGAATGAAGGTTCACTCCGTGGTACTTTGCCAACAAGAAATTGAATTATTCTTCGAAGAAAGCTCGTTCGTGACTGTAATCGTGCGCACGTTTCGGCCGTAGAAGTGGAACGAGAACGACGAGGAATAACTTTTATTCTTACGCTTCATTTGAAAATGAAGCTGGTGATCTGAAGAAACGATTTAGGTTGCACAGTATGAAGAATAAAAACTGAGAGAAAGTCTTGTTCTCGCCAATTTCAAAGAAACACCTAGATGGTGAAAAGAATAATTTCCAGTTACCACTCGACAATGTACGAACGTCAGCAGTTTGTCTGCGAATTTACTTCCGTAGGAAGTTGCAAAAGTGGATTCTACTCTCGGTCGACGCCCCTCAATTATAACTCTGAAACATGGTCTCAGGACGAAAGTAAGACACGTAGCTGGAATTGCATGTTTTCCCATCTGAACCGTATTATTTCCGACTGATATGATTTAACGCCCTTTCCGTTAACAAATGAAGCGATAAACAAACACTGATAGAGTTTCCTTCCTTTTCCTTTTCCTTTTCCTTTTCCTTTTTTAAATAACAGTTTCTTTTTCCAGTAAATATCTCCAAGGTTTATTAATAATATCGATTATAAAAAGTAGCATGAAACAGTCTGTAAATTATAAGATCGCTCCTCGAAACGTTCGCGTTTCGAAACGATTGCTACCTTTCAAAATGATTGAGCCGATAGCCAAGATGATGTATGGACTTGAAAGCCGAACTTGGTTATTTCCAAGAGAAGAAAAAGTCGAGATCGAGTATAACCGTTGATCGGTATAATAGATCGGTAT
Organism: Osmia bicornis bicornis; assembly: GCF_907164935.1. Taxonomy (NCBI): domain Eukaryota; kingdom Metazoa; phylum Arthropoda; class Insecta; order Hymenoptera; family Megachilidae; genus Osmia; species Osmia bicornis. The sequence continues at coordinate 10,853,267 of NC_060223.1, forward strand.
AATTTAAATCCAGTTAGTCCACTGTGTATATCGGGTGAATCACAAAAAACAAGTAGAGTATAACTTTCCTCTTTGATGAGAGATTTTCTCTCATCTTCAATCCTTTCCCTCATCGGTCATTCTCTAACACGTACGAACGTAAAATATACTATTTGCAGTAATAGAAGCGGTTATAAATCAGACGTGACAAGTGTGAAGCTATTTCTCTCCGTATATAAAGATCCCTCATCGTCAGTAAAATCATACAGGTTTCCTTCGCTCTCCTCTATGCTTCTATGTCAACGATCGTGGATTTTAATCGTACGGATGAAATTAGCGAAACTTGGTAGCTGTAGAGCGTCTATCTCGTGACAAATTGTTCTACTTCGAGTTCGCCTAATAACTTACGGCTCTTCTTCGATATAACTACCCTAATAAACCAGATTACCAGATTACCAGATTACAAGTTTCACTCGCCTAATCTATCCTTGTTATTAACTTTTGCAATCGAAACGCAATTATTTTTCAATTAGTTTGCAAATGATGTCAAACGAATAATTATTTCTATTGTAAGCGAATTGTCGAAATTGTTGAGTAACACCTCAACGTTTGATACAACGAATACGATACAAAGTGAACTCTCCACAATCGACGGAATCGAATGAAACGATTCGACGATGTGCCGGGACATTAATTATCGTGCAACGCGGTGTGACACATTAGCGGGTAAAGAGGAAATTATGGGGCATAAAACGACGAGCAACAAAGGCGACGAACGGACAACCGGCAAATATTTTTCGTGCGACAGCTCTCTGTCGACGTGGCGACATGGCAGCCACGTTCAATGAAATGACAGTTTTAACGAAACTCGATGACCGACTTCCGGTCCAGTGATTCCTGTGGTGAACGTTGAATAAATATCCAACAGAACGGGAATGGATCTCTCCCCCTCTCTCTGTACCTCATATTTTGGCTTTCTCCCTTGTTGGTCGGTGACAAAGGGAGCCGTGAGCGAACGAGGTGAAAAGGACACGAGTTCGCGGACAAATATTATAATTTATTCGTCATGAAAGCATCCTCCTGTGCAACTGCCTGTTCGTTTCAACCATTTTAGTTAACGAGTCCCGCCTGCCTCGTGATTTTATCAACTTTCAAACGTTTTTTGTAAATTGCAATCATTCTGGCACGATAAAAATAGCCACATGTACATATAGATTAATTTATCAATATATTTTGATATTTAAATTTTTCTCGTTCACGCGTTGAAATTTCATTTATAATTCGCTATCTTTTACATAGCATTTTTTCTCAATTTATTGAGAGTGTTTAAAAAATCATTACCTTGAACACCCTACATAAGAAACACGTTACAACGGTAAATACCGGAATCGTTAAATTTTGATTGCTCGTAGCGGGAAGTGTGTCAGATTGTTCTACAAAGATAATTACGAGCCAGCAAGGTTAAATGTTCCTGTTTAATGTTATATGGGATAATAAACGCAGCAGGATTGCAAAGATGGTGGAGATATTTCTTTAGCATTAAATGAAAATATGTTTAAACTGAATTCAGTTAATTCCTGGATGTATAATAATACAATTCCAACAAACAACTGGGCGAATGTATAGTTTCCGAAATGACGCAAAGGGGCTTGAAAATATGAGGCTGCATTGGCGTATAAATACATCGATAACCCGCAAAACTCACCGCGTTGCAATTTGATCGGAACGGTGTATCGAAACGATACAGTTGTTAGGTGCATAACGTATAATCGTGGCACGCGAATGCCCTTTCCCGATGGCCGATAAATTATTGATATTGTTCCATTTCGTTCGCCTCGTCTCCTGTTGAAACGCGACAAATGGAGAGAAAGAGGGTCAAAGAGAGAAAAGCGTGCAAATTTCACGGGAGCGTCGTAAAAGCCGCGTAAAATTTTTATTCGTTAGAATTCCTCTGCTAAGCCTTTTAAAATAAAGCAGCGGCTTACCGCGACTGCGAAGCCCGGCTCGCAGTGATAAGGCAGGACATTTTGCCGACGCGACGCGACGACCTGTCCACGCGACAGTTGTTGAAATTTAGCTTTCGTTTAGATAACAGACAGACAAGGAGTGGAGAGAGACTATTTAACCCTATGTACACTCGTAAAACTTTCAGACAACACATCACGCTATGTTAGTGCTTGATCACCGCTATGTTAGAAATTATGAAATTCTTTTTTTTTTTTCAATTTTATCAGCTTTTCAGGTGTTGCAAAGGAAATTAGTTAGATGAAAAAGTGTTGAAAAGTTGGTAAAACCAAGTTCGAGTCGCTGAATGCGATACACTGGAATCGACATAACTTACGCTCGTAATTTCTGCTGCGTTTGCGCGGTCGTTGGTTGAATTTGCAGCGGAAGTACGAGGCCGATCCGATCCCGATGAAATGTGCTCAGGATCGCGCCGGAATGCGCCTATAACTCGGTCGGGTGGTAACCGCGTTTCTCCAGAGAATGTATTTCACAGCGAGCACGTGCATAATGGAAGGAAGCAATCGATCAAGATAAGACAAAATTGTATCGCAATAAAGAAAATGCAGGCCGATGGTGAACAAACTTTTGCAGAAGAAGAGAAAAATATTGTTCGACGCGAGTACTGACAATGGGCACATCGTGCTTTCGGTTCGACGAAGGATTACAACTTTAGGCACTAACAATAAATGAATCTCGTAAAAGTGCAAATTTAGAGAATATTGTGTTTGTCGTGAAGATCTTTGTCGTATGAAATTCTTTAATCGCTTAAACAAGATTCAAACATTCTACCTACATTTATTCAACAGTTAAATGTAAAGCTACAATCAGAAACTTGAAAAAACATCTTTGCATATCTCTCGCAATGGCTAGGGAAGTTTTTACATTACATCCTGCGACAATCGCTGAGAAGATTAAAGTTCGAAAGTCACGCGACTCTTTCCTCCATCCAAAAAGAAGTACACATACCTTTTTAACAGACCGGAATTCTACCAAAAAGAAAGTCTTAAAAATTAAACTATTTTACTTAACGTAGCCATCAAACGCGTTTGATCGTCGCAATTGTGTATTGATAATCATTTATCGGAATAAAATGTCTTTGAAAAAAATACTAACTTCGAACAGCTTTTGTATCGTATAAATTTTCCATGCAATACGGGACTAAAAAGTTAATAATCAAGACGAAACTATAACGATTTTACGCTTTTTAACAATTTTTCAGGACACACAAAATTCAGAAAGTTCGCGGGGGAATGAACACCGTTCACTGTCACGTCGTCGAGGTAAAGGAACAGAGAGACGGCGTAACTAGTTTACTAAAATTAACTAGTTTGCAGTAATTAACTAGTTTGAGTTGTACTCTCTAATGCATTAACTGTTAATTAACTGTTTCACGGTACACAAATTCCTCGTGTCAATAAATTCTTTACTCTCGAAACAGAAGCGTGCACGCGAGGTTTGATCGTTCTGAAACTTTGCGTAGTAACGAGGAAACATTTGCGCCAGAAATAGAACAAACGTTTCTTAATTCGTGCTAAATTATAACGTCGATCAATTCCAATCAAGTTTTCCTTCGATTCGTGTACATTTAGATGTCGCGTTAAACGGAAGATTTCAATTATGTACCTGTTTTGATGGCGCGACGTAAAAAGATACAACAAACAACGTTTTCTTATCGGCGTTATTCTATATTCAAGCAAACCCCTTTCGTTCGACGAAATAACACGGTCAGTTTCGCGGCGATAAATTTAGCATGTAACCTGAAACAACAATCAAAAGTCGAAGTGGGACCATTATTAACTGTTGGATAAAACGAGGTCGCCTTATCTCGCTAATTCACGAATCGAGCCCTCTTTTCAGGCTAATTACGTAAACTCGAGCTGCCACGCGACACCGTTACACCACACACCATTCTTTTTTTTATTCAAGCTTCGGTTCCTTTTATTCTATTCCTATTTTTTTTTTTTAAATCAGTCAAAATCAGTCAAAAACAGCAGAAAACCGAAAAATTATGAAAATAATTGTTTGTTTGACAAACTTGTATTCGCTTCACGCGCCTTGATAAATAAATCATTTAAAAAAAAGCAACCGAGTTATTTATTTAACTTACCCAATGCACGTTTACAAATTTGAGCAAGCTTGACTAAATCCTGGGATTTCATAGTGTCGAGTTGAACGAGGTAGGGTACGACCCTTTGGTCGATCATTTTTCTCCAAAGGAATTGGCCCGAATTGTTAACTGTTTCAAGTGGGATTCACCGCTCGTAAATTACGTTAGGGGTTGATATAGTGGTAGTAATGCTTGTTTGTGGCTCGTGGGTCTGAAATTTAACGGCAGAAGCTCTGGCACCGCTATAGAGTATCATTAACTTGATTCCTATGATTTGGCTCGAGAGTAAGATAGAGAATAAGATACATAAATTGCCGGTATAATTAATTATGATATAGCAATGCAAATGAATGGGGTCCTTCGATTCGTATAAATGATAAATATATTGTACACATATCTATGTATATGGGATTATGAAAATAAATGTTAAGCACAATTCAGTGGCTAGTTTGATCATTGAAGTAAAAATTGTATATCTACTTGATTTATAAATCCGGCAGCAGTTACTGGGACTCACCAACGGATACTGTGCGTTCGGTTTGCTCGAGCATCTGGTTCGCGAATTCTCGTTCGAGAACAGAGCCACTGTTTCAATTCTGGCGAACTGCCGGACACGAAACTACAATTGATCTCCGCAGCTCGTAGCAACCGCCGCGTGTACTCGACAGCACCGGACTTTTCGTTTATTTGGAAAATTTACTATCGCGTGGTTACACGTCTAGCTACACCTTCCCGCAATAGCAAGAATCATTCGAGATTGAAAACTTTGTATACCTCGCTTCATTTCGAGCAGTACATTATTATTATTACTATCGGTAAAAGAAGAAAGATATTTTCTCGCCTCTGGACAAAAAGAAAATCATCCAATCGTCCAATTATAATTGTCATCGTAAAGGAAAAGATGAAATGGTTGAGAAAAATTTAAGTATACCTCGGAGGCTACACTGGTGGGACTAGAAATTGGATTCGAGCAACCGTAAGAGAAGATTAAACGTCAGGATGCGAGGAACGATAATTTTGCCAATGCGAAACATTCACGCGCGACATGCACACATGGTATTACCGAGGGGCAAAATAAAGCGTAGAACAGTTCCGTTTCCGTTTCCGTTCTGCAACCGATAAACGAGTATCGTTGTCCTCGTGATCAATAGCAGACCGGCGTTGCCTGACGTTTCGATTAATACTCCTTTTAATTACGTCCTACCGTTGCTCTACTTTTATCCTGTAACCGGTAAATGCAATTATCGACACTTCTATGGTACCCTTGAGGCTCGACAAAACCTGTCGGAAATTTATCCCACTTTTCACCGGCAGCATTTCATTCCACGTTCTTTTGGCCCTTTCCATCGATGCTAGATTTATCAATCATTGTATTTAGACGACAACGACAAAAGAAGTTTTAAACGTGCACTTAAACACTTTCATTCGTCTAATTGTAACCAATCTAGTCGTCAGCTGCACCGTTTTCCACGATACAAAGACAACTTGAAAAGCAACTTTGAACTTGGCTAAAATGAAAATGAAAATGAAAATGAAAATGAAATGAATGGCTCGCGAGCACGTTTCGCTCGGCAGTCATAAAACGTACGTCGAGTTCCGGACGATAAAACTCAGCCGAGGTCAACGGTAGTTTCACTAACAGAAGTTTGTTCGCGTTAAATATTTTTCTCTGACAATTGTTGCGCGTGCATAGCTGCAGCCGGAAACGTTGGCTGGCGAGAAATCGGGGTCTTAACCGGTGCAAAGGATCGGCGAACCGATCTCTCGCCAACTTACTCTACACAGTTCCCAGACTTGTCTTACTCACTCTATTCCTGTTCTCCGTCTCTCTCCAAGTTCATGAGATATACTGGTACAATAGGTTTTCCACGAATCTCCGTTAGTTGGATCCTGCTAAATACCAGACCATTGAACGCGATACCGTAGGGCAGAGTTCAACCGTATCAGGTACCTTTGCTATTAAACGCCGACAGACTTTCGAGAGCCTATTGTTCACTCGTACTTTTGGCATCATTGATCCTGATCTTGATCTTGGCTTATTAGACGAAGAACAATACTGACCACCTATCAACTTTAGACGCTTGTCCGAATTGCCTGATGTCATTTAATCCTCTGATATACAATAGTTCTCTGATTTACAGAGTTTATAGTAGATTATAAGTCTTTACATTAATTTTCCTACGTTAAGTAAATTGAAGCAAGGATTGATCAAACACTCAACGATTACGATCATAGGTACTGATCGTAATTATATTTTTATCGATTCTACCAGACTTTTCGTGCATCCACGATTTCTCGAAGTAACGTCTGATGAAAAATTTTGTGGAAAGAAGCTGGCAACACTCATTGAACCATCAAAATTTGATGGACCGCACAGCTGGACTTGGAAATCTCTATAAAAATTTTCGTTCAGGAACTTGTCGAAGACACGATCTTTTTTTTCCCTTTTCTATTATTGCTACTTTTAGGAAAATGAAAGAATTCGGGGTGATACTGGTTGTTGAGAAGAAAATAATGGATCTGTTCTTTCGAACGGTGAAAACAATCAGGTCGCTGGAGATTCTTCGCACCGGAGTTCCCTCATAAATTAATTTCTAGCTGGAAAAATGGGACCGGTTTCATTGTTTCGTTTCACTTCCGTCGGTATCAATCACTTACGAGTACAATAGCTCGCCGTTTCCAGCAGACTTTTCTTATCCGCGATATTAGACGCGGCCTGGGATCATAAATTACTCGTTGGCGAGACTGATTCTTTCTCGCGTTTATCTCTTTTGAGAAAACAGCCTGTGCGAGCCATAAAATTTTCGGCTCACGTAATCAACATGAAAAGCGTGTTGAAAAGCGCGTTCAATACCGAAAACTAAACATAGAATAGAGAGTAAATCTTTAACGAGATTTCACGTCTTTCTCTGCCATGTTGCGCTGCAGCTGCTAAACTGAATTTTGTCAAAAAGCACGAGTTCAAGTACATATCCTGAAACTTGCATCGATTGTGTGTTCGTTGAAACACGTGATCGCGAGCAAAGTCAGAGTTGAGAAATGAATTTTTCAAGCTAATTCGATGCTGACCAACTTACCACGGACAAACTTACGTAAGGATCCTAAGAAGGAAACCGTTCTAAGTACAAAGTTGCTTTCGCGTTAACAGAGTTTCAGTGGAACGCCCAAGTTGTTGAATATTTGACGAGTAACGCGAGCGAAACGTGTCACTGCGGTGAAACCGCGAACGCGTTTGCGGTTCACGCGTGACGAACGACTATTTCTCGCGTGGACGTTTCTTGTCTAGCTGTAATAATTAAATAGCGAAAATGACGAGAGAATGCACGACGAATCGCGCAAAATAGAAATCGATTGGGCGACGCGACGCGACGCGACGCAACGCAACGCGGAGTGGACGCTTATATTCTCGCGGGTATTAACGGCATTACCAAAGTCCGTCGATTAAATCTAATTTCCGATCAAATAGAAGCGTAGCTCAGTAATTTTACGCTCTTCACCTCCCATATAGCTCTATACCCATTGGAATTTCGGGTGGATTGTTAGCCTGGAACACGCGCGGTTCCACCGATTCGATGAAATTTCAACGGGTTCATCGAACGAACGTTGAACGACCCTTTCAAAGATATCTACTCTCGATTAACCTTTGTGCAACGTTTAAATTTTTTATTACATTCGTCATTCGCGTCACGTTCGATTCGCGCGTATGGCGTATATGTACCTGTTACAAGAGACCTATTAAAAAAAGAACCGCGCGAATAAGAGTAGGTATCCATCGTTTGACAGGAGGTGGAACATTTACGAGCACGTGCAAACTGGCAAAAGACACGAGGATGTTCCAGGATCCCATTAAATACCGCGAACAGCTCGTAAACTTGGCAGCGACGCTTTTCATCTTACTTCTTCGCCAGTGGATAGAAAACGAGGGTGTCAGAAACTGTTCCCTCGTTTTCTTTGGCTTTAGAAGACACCCCCTTATAGCTGGTAGATAAGGTTCAGAAGCTGCTTGTCATCGGCATTGTCGAGATATTTTTCCAGCGCGGTTTACCACCAGATACCAGCCAACAATGCAACCTCATTCTTATCGTTCTCTGTCGAGTTAGAAATCGGTGTTCGTCTAAGAAGAGTCTACAGATGGCTTCTACCACCCCGCTGAGAGCATCCGAGTGATTTACCTTGCTGCTTTCGATACGAAGCAGCAGTCTTTAAAAATCTATCAAAGAAGCTGACTGGCTTCAAAGGACTGTGGATAGTGATGTACGACGAGAAACCTTTCAAGATTTTTCTGCTTCTCGCTGACGGTCATTCTTACTTTCCTCAGCTTTCAGACAAGTCCCATTTTCTCTCGTAAATTCGCTAAGCACATTATTTATTTTAATTATGGAATAATGGTGTTACTTTTGAAAATAAAAGCTTCACTGGAAAAACGATTCTTTCAATGAATGAAAAAAGAATAAACTTTCATTCCCTCTCTCCTGGGAAATTCGTGCTTCTTGAACAAACGAAAAGAATACCTACTTGACAAGTTAATTCGTCTTTTGTTTGATCAATTGGTTGATGAGAAGCCCGATAAAGTCAGCATCGCGTTCGATAGCTTGTTTCTCCTTGGTGCGTGTACAGCGTGTATTTTACCGGTTAAAGGTGGTATCCGAGTGTCGCATTGCAGTGCTCTCATCCCTAAAATTGGTAGCTTTGTGTAGCCAGGAGAACGAGGCTGCTGGGTGCAATATTCTGCTATTGTAAGGCGATGTCGTGATAATTTATCGCGTTTCGAGCGTGAAAATCAATCCGCTTCCACCTCAAAATAGCTCGCGATTACGCAGTGCAAATACGTGAGAAACTGGGTCACAGATGAACGATAACAAAAACCTGCATAGAATTATCTACCAGGAAATTAATAAATCGCCTGATTCGATCGGATTTATCTTAACTGAATATAAAAGTTATAAGCAGCGACTAAAATCAGATAAAGGCGCAAAATTAATCTGGACGATTCTGTAATAAATAATAAAGAATCGTGTAATAACGCGACTATAGAAAACTTAACAACAATACGTTCTTCTGAATATAAATACGTCTAATCCGGAAACGCGTTATTCCTTTTTTTTTCTGAAACATGCACGTGTTAGCCGTGCGTGTATACACTCGTCTGCTGGTGGCAAATGGAAAATGGAAAAGAGGATCGCGTGATTTACAAACGAGGCCAATTATGGAACTTAACACGCGAATTTGTACCTCGTTCTGACCCACGAATGGTCGGACTTGAGATTTTCTTGGCACATGTAAATTGGGAGAAATATGATGCCAACGGTCTGGAAAAATTTTCACCAAACACGTTTTTCACATTTTTTTACGTTTGTTAATTTGTTACTTATAAGTTTTGCTTCTAAAAATATAAAGTTGGAATTTTTATTTGTTCAAATACTTCTAATCGAGTGTCTCAAAGATCTCTGTTTAATGTTAGAAATTTACAAGGTTCAGATATATCTTGGTTTCATTCCAACACCTGGTTGTAACTTGGAAGCAGCTACGAACTTTGATCGAAGGGCTAAAGTTGTTTCAAATGAAACAACTTTCTTTTCCCGTTGGCCAATATGTGTTGGTTGTCGATGACGCGATGACGGTTTGATTGGACGGATTTTCTATCAAAGCTAGTTAAACTTCCAGATCCTTATTGCTACGGGTTTCGATAAATATTGCAACGATACCGCTAAACTTACTAATACATTCGAAATGGATGATACGTACAAATGTTTTACGGTACAAAGTTTAGAATCTACAACGAACAAATGAAATGGTAAAATATCGTAAAATTACAGTTTGAAAGCAAGATATCTCGGAACGTAATCATTTTGGAAACTTCGATCAATCTGATGGATTTGTGATATCCGTTTTGCGGTGAACGCAATTACATATTGAAGATGATTAATATTAATTCGTCGAATATTACCATATCCGATCTGAACTGATAATTTGTTCTACAAACAAATTATTAACGTAAGCTCTCTCTCTCTCTCTCTCTCTCTCTCTGCCACTTGGATACGAATAACCTCTATTGTGTTGATAGCTAAAATTTCGAGACCGTAATGGATCGTCATTCACGTCGAACCATTTCCTTCCCCAAAATTTTCTTTTTCGATTTAACAAAGGCTGATACACGATAAGTAATTTGATACATAACTACGGTATCGATAACGTTTCACGTGGGCAAATCGGCCAGCATATGTTACATGCCACGTTATTCAGAAAATACACAGAAATTAAATAGACATTTAAAATAAGTAAAAGAAAAGAAATTGTAAATTTTACAATATTCTACAAGAGTATCAATAATTAGGAGTACATACTTAGAAAATGTTGGCTCCTATACTCCATCCAACGAGACGAGACAGTATATGCGTAGAAATTCACGTGCTCGAAACAGGCCCGACCGATACGTTTGAAGAACTGGAAACAACTGAGCTGCGGCCCTGCGTCGAGCGCGTGAATTTGTAAATATACATAATATCATGTATCATGACTCGTCTCGTTGGGCGGATTATACATACTCAGCTTCAGGTTTCTATTAATTTTTCAAGCACCACTTCTTTGCGTATGTTGTAACGATCGTTTGAATAACAGAATCTTTTTTTCCAAGGAAGTAAATTCTAAAAATAAACGAAAAAATAAATTATCGTACTTGTTCCTTTTTTTGTTTGTTTGCTGTGACTCGTAGGCAATTTACGAGAAAAAGGATCTTTGTTTTCGTTCGCGGACGTGCAAAACAGGACGAAAATACACGGTATCATTGATTCATAGGGTTCGTTTGATGACATTTTTAATGGAAACTCTGAAAGTCTTTTGTCCTAGGAAACTAACCCGAACTCGCTTAATTGAAATTCGATGGTTCATTAAATGACGGCATCCAACGAAGTCGGAATTTTTATCAGCAACGTTAAAGGGCGAGAGTGGCGTGAAAACCCGCTATCATATCACCCTTGAGGATTCCAAGATCGTATCGTAAAAAATTGATAACGCCACGTTCTCGTTGAGCCGAACGATACTTTTTAAAAGCAGCCACTCCATAAAGAGGTCGTAAAGGTTCCCTGGGAGCGAATGATTATATCGAGTACGTAATTGTGTTACGAAATCCTCTTTTTCCGTTTTTTTTCAACAATTTCCCTCGACTTTTTTTATGCTTAAATATATAAATTAAAATTCTCAAGATAGAAATAGAGAATCATTCGAGATGCTCTTAGTAATGATCTCTCTCGTCTCTGTTTGTGTTGATAAAAAATTCAAATGAAAGAAACTCACGGAACGTTTTAAATATCTCACGCGGGACGTGATTTCAATTAGTGAAACTTTTCGTTGCATTTATAATTCGCAGTAGCGTTTGAATGCCGCAGAGGAATCCAACGCCAATTACGAGCCTTCATTAATTCGCCGTGATCGAATTCGGCGACTCTCGAACTGTTAAAGAATAAATTGGCAGGCCGTGTTAATTAATATTCATAGGTAACGCGAAACAGCGTGGCATGGCGGCTGGAAATTACCGCGAACGGATCCTTGAATCGAACCGATTGTTTACGCGTAATGGCCCCGCACAATTACATCATGGAATATCTTCCACTCGGCGCGGCGCGGCGCGGCGCGGCGCGGCGATCGCAAATGTTCGAATAATGCTGGGAGCAATTAATTTTTTCCTTTCCTATTGTCTTCTATCCCTCGAGGAGTATCATTATCCGCCGCCTTTTCTCCGCACCGGCATGGAATATGCTTTCTTCCACTTCAACCAGCCCCCCTCTTCTCTTCGTACGATTTCGTCATGGTGGAAGACAGTTTTCCGCCATTAGACGACGACGATTCGTTTGACATGCGAGGGAACGTTTCCTTCTGAATATCAACCGCTTTCTCGAGCTGTTTTTATCATTCAACTTTTTGCTGCAACGCATCGTCGCTTGTAAGAAAAATAAATCTTTCGGGAAATAGATCTAAAATTTTCCTTTTATAGGAAAAGTTAATACTTATTAGATGATTTAGCCATAAAAATAGAGGAAAATTGCTTGCTGAATAGCAGCAGTCGAGATCGGTAAGGAATTTGAAGAAGGTGAAAGGAAAAACCGGGGATTAAGAAAATTTCAGTAGTACGAGTCGATGATAAATCGTACGAGCACGCCAATAAGGATTTTCACTGACTGGAATATCGCTTGCTATTTTGTCTAACAAGTATAGGTATGTTACGGAAAATCCTTCTTTGCTCCCAGAAGAACGTGAATTATTTATTGTCCTACGATATGTGAGACGCTTGAACATACTTCGAGAACAAACTTGTGATCGATATCCGATTTTACACTCGAGTTATATATCTTATAGAAATCAGTAAAACATCTCAGTTCAACGAATATTGATTCTTCTTGTAACAGAAGCAATACTTGCGGTTTGCACTAAGAGTTTCCAAAGTGATTTACAATGGTGCGCAATGTTATGTTGACCCAGAAGCAACTAAGATAATTTGCTGTATAATAATAATACACTAGGGGCATTTTCAACGACTTGTAATATTCCTTCAGTATTCTAGGAAGCTTCAACAAAATTTGTAACATTGTTACAACTACACTGTAACTTTCACAAGAATTTGACATTCATCCGCAACACTATCATCGGATGATAATGATTTAGACAGTGCCGATAGAAATAAAAATTCGAAACGTTATTGTATACGCTTAACACAATGCATTCAGTCGTTTGCTAATGACCCTTGCAACGTTGTTGCATCGAGTTCGCAAGAACTTGAGATTGATTAGCAACATCGTCGTTACGATTTAACCGCTTTGATGGGAACGGTAATTTACGACATTGTTGCTATTCGTTACAAGGGTTTAAATAACTTTAGAGAAATTTGCAAATCATTAAAACGTTGTTTCATCGAAACTCGGGCTTTCCTAATAATTTCAAAATGACTGTCAAGGTATTTAAATACTTTCAAAGGCATCCATAATCATTTCAGAGCTTACGTAATGATTTACAGCATCGTTACACAGAGTGAGCTTCCGAAGATTGTTGCTTTCACTATGGAGCTTTCTGAGTAAGCTGAAATCGATTCGCAACACTGTTACAAACTCTTCTAAAGTTGTCCCTGGTAACTTGTAAAGTTGTATCAATGTTCTTGCCTCGTAAGAAGCTTGGAAGAGGTATTCTTCGAATATTTGTCGTCGCTGTGTTCCATCGGCTTTTTCCAACAACTTTTTCACCGCTATGTCGCGCCACTGTTACGCTAGTCGAGTTCAAATGGAATCGTTCACGGAAGAAAGCAGGCTTTCTCGAGCGACTCGGAGCATTCGATGTTCGACGCAACAAAGCCATCGACGTGGCGCGCTCGACGCATAATTGTTCGTCCCGTCGCGGCGTAGCTTGTTCTCGCTCGATTTATTCGACTTCCGTACGCTCGAACGACACAAAGCTTTTCCAGATGTGAACTCGAGCTACTTTCGTTTCGATCGACGCGCCGCGCCGCGCCGATTAATTACCGATCGACGCCTGAATGCTCGTTCATCGGATATTAAAAGCCTCCCCCAGACGCGACTCGACAAAACTTCTCACCCCGTTAACGCGACCACCAATCGACGACGATTTTATTAATTAACCGCGTTTTATCGTGGAACCAGTGACGCGGGGATTGTTCTCGCCATGTCGACTCGATTAGGCGAGCTTTCGAGCTCGAGGTGACGAATAACGACGAATTCGATTGTGAAATATTTCGTGGAATTTCCATGGAAATTCATTGCCTGTGCTTTCTTGTTGTTTCGGGCTAATGACTGGAACTATTGATTGAATATCGTAGTCGTCGCGGCTCGTTATTTCGGTAAAGGGATTTAATTTTACAATTCGAATTGAGTACACATAAATAAATAAATAAATAAATAAACTCTTTGAAGGAATCAGAAATCACAAACAAGCTACTATGTACCTATAAGGTCTTGTTCGACAAGGAAAACTTTGCTCGAAGAAAGTTCTCGTTTATCGATACCAGAAACACTGATACAGAAACAATAGAACAAAATGACTGGCGGCTGTTTCGCATTGGTCTCCTCATGCCAGTTCGAAGAACAGAAGAGAGGACACAAAGGGACCAATAACAATCCTTCTTAAAAGTTTACTCGAGCAGCGTGACACGTGGAAAGTTTTCGGGGTTACGGATGCGTGTTAATTGTCGTTCGTCCGGTTGGCTCTCGACTTCGAAGCCGTCCTCAAGGAACATGAAACTCGGCTGCAAACTCGTGCCAATTACCGAAAGTCCTCGGTCAAAAGGCGTTTCTCTGTCTCTGTATAGGTGACCGCGGAAACTCGTTCCACTGCGGTTCTCTTTACCTCTGGGTACAATAACGAAGTTCCGTACGCGGCCGCCTACAGACGTCAGAATAGCAAATTAAAGCTTATTTAAAAATACTATCGTTAAGCCGCAACCGGCTCATAGCCGATGAAGGTTTCGTAGCTAGAGAGATATGTAGAATCCATGTCACAGGATAATGAAAGTCTCGTTTTCCGGAGCAACGAAAGAATGCGGTAAAAGAATCATTTCCCTCGGCGAAAGCCGTCGTTTCGTTCGTTTTGTTCGTTTTGTTCGTTTTGTTCGTTTTGTTCGTTTTGTTCGCGGAAACGAACGATTATTTTCATTTCAATCGCAGGAACGAAGTTGCCAGCTCGCATCCCGGAAGAGGTAATCGAACAAAGGGAACCAACAGGGAGCATCAACGGTCTGGATAGAGGATGGATTCTGGCTGGTACAAATAGCCTGTTCCGTATCATTTACCGGATTCCCTATACCGTGCAACATAATGTCGATGCCGTGGATATAGTGCAACGTCGAGTACCGAATACCTGTCTACGCTCGAGTTACCATCCAATTTTACTCCGAGTTGAATATCGACATTATTTACTGGCGATGTAAACGCACTTAGGATCGACGTTTTAACGAATGATCGACGCTCACTGTTCCTCTTACCGTGAGATATCGTTATAAATATACTATCTACAATCGAACCACTCTCCTAGATTGATCGTTGCTTTAAATAGAATGAAAATGTTGTCGAAATAAAAGAATTATTCAAAGTTTCACCGAACAAAAGAAATAATAACTGTGAAATTTTGAGAAATCGTTGTTACGCGACATATTATACCTATATGTATGTATATTGGCCATCGAATCTCGTGGAAGAATCGTTTTAAAACGTACACGAACTAGACATTTGTCGTGGCGGTGCACGTTCGCGCTGGGTCGAATGATACTTGGTTCAACAGTGACCCAGAATCTCGCGGAATTCTTAATGCCGAGAGTCTCGCGTAGAAGGGGGAAATTCATTTCGAAGATTACCGTAGCTGGCAAGTCAGCAAGTCACAGGGCAAGCGAATGTCGGCAAACGTTCGTACGTTTCCATGAATCACTCGATTAATCTTCATTCTCCGAGACTCTACATATACCATAATTCGATTACCGAAAATCTGATTAAGTCGTCAGATTATCACCTTATAGCTCGCTCGGCCGCCCGCCCGCCCGCCAGGGAATTCCGTGAATACTATTCAAAGTCGAGTAGGTCGATCCAGACTTATCGATATCTACCTTCTCGAGGTGGTAGAAAAACATAGCGAGAAAAAGAATGACAAACGATTCAAACTAAGGTAGATTCAACCCATAAAGAGGGTTTTTTTTTTTTATTTAACTAACGATTCTTTCGACTACGAACGACGATAAAGTGTAATTTAATCGTTCGACTGACAATGGTTGCACCGCAATGCTACGATTAGAGATAACAATGATCTTTGAAACAGTGATCTCGGTTAACCGACCATTGGCATGTTGCCAGAAACAAGACGGTATCAGGAAAGAAACTGTAGCGGATGAAATTTTTTTCCGGTCACGAATCACTCGTTTATCCTTTACGTAACTTTCATTTCCAATGAATATGGACTTTCTATTTGGTAAAAAGCTGAATATTAGATATAATATGTAAAGTGAAATTGCCAAACAACCTTCTGTCAATGTTGCATAGATATTTAGTAAGATTAGATTCGTTTGGTCATTATCGGTGCTGGCCAGCGGTAAAGTTGTACGCAGACGTTCATCGCAATACAATTATTCCGCTATCAGCGTGTAAACTGCGAAACCGAGTTTCGTTTCGCTGCACGACTGTCACATATGCCTGGCAGCTAGTTATTATTCCGGTCATTTGCTTAACAAAGTTATGCAAAATCAGGGGAAACCCTTGTCGAATCGAGAGGGAGCGTCATGTTGCGAACGCAGCGATTTCGTGGTTCGTTATAAGTGTTGAAAAGCGCCGAACAAGCCGTTTCTTACCATCGCATCTCCTATTTTTGCGTGCTCTTCACTGACAGTTAACTGGATAGATCTTCTAATTACTCAGGCTAAGACTGTTGTCTGATTAGAACGCAATTACGAGACCGATACTCATTAGCGAGAATCGTTCCGTTCCTTTTTAATCGAGTTCCGTCTCGTTTGGTAAATTACCGTGCGATCTGATAACGACGACGTTTATTAAAATTCGTCCGGTGGATTATTCAATTAGTCGAAGCAAACGTGTTCGACGGTTTAAAATGCGCCTCGCAAAATATTTATCGAAGCGAGAAACGTTCCGAACGCGACGCGCGCGACGCCCGTAAATTAATAAAGCATAGGTATTGTCTGTTCGAACCTCTTCCTCTCTACGATTCCCTCTCTACGGACTACATATCTCTCTATACTTGACAAAAATATATGAAATTATCAATTGACACCGATTTGCACTCCGTTAGAAGCGAAAAAAGTCGGATTTTTGTATACTAACTAAATAAATGTACATATGGACGATTCGTTTAATTTTGATGCCGGATGCAAATGTTTCTTTCTGGTAGAAGAAATGATTGATCTGTACTAGCTGCGCTTACAGAGAGTCATACATCAAATTGAAAAATATTACAAAATATTACGGTGGGCAAAATTTGACTAACAAACTCGCAGAAACGTATTTATTTCTAGCCGAACGAAGCATTTTCCATGATTCGAAATCGGGTTTGCGTTATTTATTGGCAGCAGTACGTTCGACAGGGTTAGTAATTTGGAACAGTTTGCTCGACAGCAACGCGTCGATTTGGATTTCACGCGAATATGAATGAACGTTTGCGTGAATGCCAGCATAAATATCGATTAATTTTCTCGATAAAGGATTAAAATTGTACATACACAGCATTATTGTCGCTTTTACGAATATCGAGGAGAAATAGATATAGATATACCTATGTAGATTAAAGCGGTTATCAAATACTTGGTGGCTTGGTGGTATAGAAAAGCTTCAAGTGTAATCCGAGAAGAAAAATCGTCGATCACTGATCTTAAACAGCACGGATTGCAGCTAAATGTGTTCTTCACTTTGAAATACCTGCTTTAACATCTAGTCGGTCCGTAAATCTATGCATTAGCGAATCAGAGAAGTTGCGGAGAAGTTAAACAGCGGAGCAACTTGAAATCAAATACTTTTACTATCTCCCAAGAAATATCCTCGGTTCAAAGGAGCCTTTGATACGTTTACGACGAACGTGAATCACCGTCCCCGTGGAAAATCCGGTCGATATGCACCGTTCGTTTCCCGTAATCTACTACAACGACTTTCACAAGTTTGGGGGAGAGAAGGAAATCTTCTCTCTCTCTCTCTCTCTCTTGTGATCGGGATGGATTTCAAGTTACGGTTCCGTTTAATTACACGACGCTTTCGGACTACATACCGGTTGGCTTACGAGTAGATATACCGAAACTTCTTCCACTCTGATCATGAAACACACTGAAAATGAATCGTTTTCATCACCTTTCTATTTTTCGCCTCTTTTTATCAAGAAATGCAAATTTAATAAATCTTGGGAATTTAATATCAATTTCCCTACATTCAAGATCGAATAACAACCTGTCCTCACTATTTATTACACTAGAACTATTTATTAACTTTACCATTAAGGTGGAAAAACTTTTTTCTTTCTTTTTGTAACCGTACAGACGTGCTTGAGAAATTATAATAATAACTACTCTCGTTCATACGAGAGTGCAAACAAGCTAGCCCCAGATTCGAAACGATGCACAAACGTTTATTAACAAACGCGGTACTTTTCCCTCCGAGGTTTAATAGCAATTAAACATTGCTTATGTTAACGATTCTCGTAGCGTTCGTTCTCGAAACACCGCGGAAACGACTGAACGAATCCATTATGTAAATTAATGACACGATGAACGAAATATTAACCTTTCTCGGAATAGACTGTGCCGTACATCGTCCAGGTGTTTAATTAATAACGTTTTTTTTTTCAAGTCTCCCTTCTTTCACTGAATAATTCTAAATCTTTGCAAAAGGGCATAATTCCCTTCTAATTCCATGAATTCGATTAAATTTTTCTTCTTTACTATTTACTTAGCGCATCGGTGCTTTTTAAACAAGCAAATTAATGAGCTGCTGAATTAATGAAACACCACTGACTGCTGTTTAATGATTAAACAATCTTTTCATAGGCAACCTACGCCAAATACATACGAGTATAATATAAACGCCCTCCATATACATATGTATAATGTATGAATATTGCGTTATCGGTCGATTACAATTCATTGCTTGGGGATATTTCTCTCGATTTAATAGTTCAATGTTTTTTGCTGAATGCTTATGAAAATGTTTCGTACACGCGAAAACCGCGTTTAGTTAAAACAGTCGTATTATAATTTGATAAAATGCGATATCATTTGAACGGTTGGAATATCGTTATCCATATGGCATATCCATTTCTGATCGTTCTCACTTTAACGAGTTTTTCGCAATACATACATATACATATGTAGTGTGCAAGCGGTGGTAGAGTTATGCGTCAGAGGTTGGCCTACATGTCGAGGTCGTGCCGCTCATTATAGCAACCCCTTGTGCCGCTGTTGCTGCCTACTCTGTCTATGTATATTCTATATCTATATCATTTCACAGCGACTCGGCTCGACGCGACGCGCGACGTGGAGGCGAATACAATGTACACATTCCTAGGGCGAGCTCGTTCCACTTTCGCGGGTCTCGGTCAAACACCAACACGAAACGTTCTCGCGAAAGTCTACGGAATTGGGTTGATGGATTTTTTATCGTGGCGAAAACTTTTACGCTACTCCTTTCGTTACTATTTTGTAAAAATTTGTCAAAGATAACTCTAACGCAATATTATAATGCTGTTTCAAGCATGGAATACAAAATACATTTTCTTTTATAGTCGATGATAAATTATAAATTGGCTGAAAAATAAAGTAGGGAAGCATCCAGTCTGCTGTTTGTGGGGATACGCGCGGTATTTTATTCATGCGTTCGGAAAAGCGATCAGGAAAATTCGAGACGTCGATCGTGGCCCATCCTCTCTATGATGTATCTATGAAAATTCAATTTCTGGCAAATGGAAGCAGATTGTGAAAACACGTCAAGTAACAACGTACTTTTTGTTTCACGGAGTTTTTGTTTCCGCTAAAATTCCAGCCAGCCTTTGTCGTCGTTCAATGATCGATATTGTACATACCTATACATATGTAAATATATCACTCATGAATTAGAAAATAACTTATTAATCGTCGTGTAAACCAATTATGTAGTCTGGAAAATTAATTAACTAATTAAACGTAGTTGAACTAATTAGCATACTATTACAATCATGAGAAGAGTAACAGTTCAATCTTGCGGGATTAAAATTAACATAAACTTTAGAAATAGTAGAATGGATTATTTAGCAGGATATTTAATTGCGACGATAATAGTGAGAAACCAGTGAGTTCTTTGATTCCATTCAAGCATTCACGATCAGTCTACTCGATAGGTAGGTCAAAGAAGCCAGAGCATGGATTGGAAAACAATCGAAACGGTGATAGTTTATAGGGTGGTAGTGGTGTGTGGGCGAGTGGAAGCCACGTAGCTGCCGTAAATACGACGTAAACACCACCAGGGGAGAAGACGAAATCATTAGAGCACTGTTCAATTTGCGGCGTACGATCGTAAAGGATGAACTCAATTTGCCGGATACAGTTTTCAGCTGAGGTTAACACGTGGAAATGATAGGCTAAAGTCTTGCCACTAAAAATCCTCTCTTTCTTCTCTTACTTTGTAATTGTATGTATGATTAAAGAAAGTTTGTAAAGTCGGTTACTTTTTCATCATCTCTACATACATATATGTATGTATGTACCTATACAACAGATAAGGAAAGTGATTCTCGGAAGGTGTAAAGTTTTTCAAGTTTTTCAGATTTTAAGCTGACCCTGGCACACTTTGTATTCAGACGGTAATAGTTGACCGAGGAAAAGTTTCACTGTCGAAACTGATCGTGTCGGGGCACACGTGTTTTTCGTAGCACCGTAGCACGACACGGATCGATCCTTCTATCCGGTGGTTTGCGATGGTAAACTGCTTCTAAGTTGCGACACACGTAAGCCGATCCCGGGCTTCGAAAACCGTCGTGTGTGAGCCAAGACTGCGGTAACTCTGAACGTGACTCGTTATCCGTAAAGGGGATTGTTGTTGAATAGAAGCGAGCGGGTAACGCGTCTTTTAACAAACTTGAGCGAAAATTAATGACGGAACAGAATTTTCTTGGATCTACAACGTTTTCCTATCGTGTCCTCTCGTGATCGAAAGAAAAGCTGCATGTTCGAGGAAGGTCTAACGATAAATGGAATTTTAAGTTGAGAGTTTTTCTTCCGAATCTGTTAGATATTTTAGTCAAAGTTATTATAACTTTACTACTAGACGTTCTTGAAATAATCAACTCGGTAATAAACTCGAAAAGGTTAGCAAGCCGTGTTTGAAAAAATTTCATCCCAGCAATCTTCAGATTTTCCCCAGGTTCGTTCCATGAAACATCCAATTACAGACTCGCGAGATCATCGAGGAACACCGAATCACGATACCCACTTTTCAATTACCGATAATGAAATGAACCAACCCACCTACGAAGCACTTATTTTCCATCCCCTTTTCGACTCGATTCTGAAGGGTTCTATGAAACTCGTTAGGTTCGGCTCCAATGAAACTGTGATACGATTTGACGAGGTCGGAGGGTAGATTACGATAGCGTAGGGCGTAGAGTCTGTACTAATGACGAAATTAAAGTTGCTCCAACCTAGACGAGAATTCTCGTTACTAACGTTGCGAAGTAAACGGAAGGTTTAAAAAAAAAAAAAAAAAAAAAAAAGCCTAGAGAAAGAATTCGTTCTCGTTGGTCTACGATTAAGAGAACGGCGACGACGAGTCGTGCGATATTAACCTCTTACACGCGACAAAAAAAGCTCGTGCAACGATCTCGATGTCTCGCGGTGTTTCCACGAGAAGAAGGAAAACGCGACGACCGAGATTTTTTCGCCTATCAAAAAGTCAGAGAATAAAGGTAGAGGAACAACAGCAGCCACCGCGCGTCGACGCGACGTGGTTGCAGCTGCAATGATGACGGGACTCTGCTTCGAACCAACCCTCTCTCCCTCTCCTCCTTCCTCTGCACTCTATGCGAACAATTTCTCTTTCTACGTGTTTCCGTGCATTTTATTTTATTCCATCGTTTTTTACGTCCCGTAGAAAATCGCTTTTCCGGCCACTCGCGTCCATAAAACCGAAAGCGTGTTGCGCATGGGTTTCATCCCCCTGGGAGAGGGCTGCGTGGCCATTTTGATCGCGCCAATTGTCTAAATCCTCGTGCATTGTTTGCGAACCTTTGTACTGTTCCGCGAAAGTTTACCTTCTTTCTCTCTTCGTTTCGCGCCCTCCATCTTCCACCCTCGTTTCTCATATACTCGTCTCGTCGATTCTTGCATTCTTGCATTCTTGCATTCTTGCATTCTTGTACATTAAAACGGTTCAAAAGGAAGATTAAAACTAATTAAGAATATCTCGACTTGAGGAAACCTTTATAATTTATCGATTCAAAGGAACAAGTCGTACATACATCTAGTTCGTCCATTTCATTGGTAAAATGTATTTCAAGTTCGCGCGACGAAATGTATTAGACGAATTTGCGGAGGAACACCTTACAGATCAAAGTGAAGCTGTGCTTTGATCTCGACCCATCTAATCGGTAACGTTTTACTCTATGAAAACTTTCGAATTCATTGCTAAGTAGCTTCTCTGGAATTAGTATAATACATTATAAATATACTCTCTGTGTAAATATGCAATTCTATATTGATTCAGTTTAATCTTAATAACTCCATCTGAATTCTGATCCTGGTTAAAATTTCATACTTTCCATCGTTCGTTTATCTGGTAAATTATCTGGTTGCCTGCTTATAAACGAAGTAAATTTATCCTGGAGGAAAAGAAAAAGCAACCAACTAATGATGAAAATAAGATCTTGTACGGTACTTAAGAATCGGAAGATAAATTGCATGGAAACGTAACAGAATGGAAGAATAAGTGAACGGAAGTTCAACTATAAAAGAGGACTTTAACGATTCACTAACGCAATGTGGATTAACTTCTTGATGCTAATTATCGTTTATCTTAATATCGATCGATAATTAATTATTGCCCTATTCGTATTCCATTGACAGGTTGCAAATCCCATAGAGGAAAATTGAATGGCCCAGTTTCATTGATACCTTGTCGAATCGTTATCCTGGCATCGAGTTGGTTAAATGCTCGATATTTATCCCTGGAAATGTAATTAACGAATCTAGCACACAGTAATTGATAACGTGGCTCTTTCACAGTAAAATTAACACCTTGTTTCTTTATCACGATTCTTTCCTTGTCGATAATGTACCATACTTAATATTTTAAAACAGAAATGAAAAATATAAACTTTTCTCTTTGCTGTATCGTCTCATTTGTTAGACACGGATGTGTTAACAAGAAACTAGGAACCGTGTGACGCCGTAGAACGGAACGGACGTTACATAATTTGTTACAGCCGTCCCAGCAATACAATGATCGATAGCGATTAGCAACGCATTCTGGTCGCTGTCGATGAACGTTGTAGCAGGCAGAAGAGCAACAACACCGCTCATCTTGTCGAGTGCAACGCACCTCGTCGACCCGTGTATACTTATACGAACATCGGCCTCCGCATGATTGATGACGTATCCCTAGGTAGACTATCGACGATGCGCGTGCATCCACTCTGCATTATTATTGCGAACCACTTTGGGACCATTTCACGTCGTAATACGGTCGCCTGGGGAAATTGGGACCGTGCAGAACGGCCCTCTCTGCTTCAACGAATTACGTATACCTACACGGTAAATAGGAATTATCTTAAACAATATTCCACCGGTATGATTCTTCAAGATCCGTACTGAGTACCCAAGAAGGGGTTTCGCAACAGGAAGAAAGCACGGAAAGTAAGATAAATTCGCGTCGCGTTTTTTTTTTTTTTTTTTGATTTTTCTTTTTTTTCAGAATCGGTGTCAAGTAATCCGGTGTAGCTGGCGGAATAATTTCAAATTGGCCAAATTCGACGAATGTTTCCCCGCGGAGGTTAGAACGACGGATTTACTTTTCCGTCTGACTGTTCCAGCGGAACTAGATTCGCTCCGGAGCTATCTATTCAACTTGGCCCTCGACCCTTAATTTAGATTCGCACGGATTAACCTCGGCCCTCCTCATTCGCCAAGACCCTTTTCCCTTTCCACGCACCTTTTTCCCTAGCTGTTTCCTTTAGCTCGAGATAACACGATCCGCAGATATTTCATTTCGTTTCTGGCTGTGTTTCAAACCAACGCGATCGAGAAATTTATGAGAAACTGTACAATAAACGTCAGACAAATAAATTATTGATTAGTTTTGTCTAAAAATAACTCTCTTGCTTTTGCTTTTCACACCAGCCAAGCCAATACTCTTTCAAATTATAATATTCGTTTCTGCTTCGACTTTTGATTTTGTTTCACTGTGTTCGTTGTGCCAGCAATCAACGTGTTAGCAGAATACAAAATTCCATAGAGTGGACATTGGAATAAGTTTGAACATGCTGCGTGACTGGAGGGTACATACATAGTTCGATCACAGGAAGCTGCTGCGAAGCCCTTTCACGATCCAACGACAGTGCAATCATGAATATTCTCTAGTCACGTGGTTCTGCGGAAGCAGCTGCCGTGTGCATTCTAACGAACAGCCAAATTCTCTTGGCAAAATTTCGTTACGCGTTCGCTGGACGTGTGTTTGATACTGCAGTAATATCATTTTAATTCTAATGTAAGCTTTCTTCAAGCTGAAGAAAATGACCAGGTATAATTTTTACAGACTACCATCATTTAAGATGATAAATAGTTCATATTCTACTTAAGCTTATCTCCGGTTCGAAATGAATTCGGAAGGGAAACGTACGGAATCAGATATTGGCCGGAAACACTCAAAGAGAAGTATCTAACAACATTTTAGAATGGAAATTTGCAGTTTTATTACCCCTTTTAAGGGGTTAACGGTCTCTTTGATTGATTGCGGAAACTGTAATAATAACGAAGGCGGACATTCAACAGGATTTCTCCATAAAAAAGGTACACTCATTCCAATGTACCGAATCGTTTCGTTATCGATAAAACGATAAAACTTACAGAGAATAACTGTTATCATCAACGTGACCATTTACGATACGAAACGCACGCGACCATTGCCGAGTTAATTAACCCATTTACATGATCGATCCCCTTGTCCGTAACTGCTTCCGATTTTTCCGCGTCGAATCGGAACGGAGCAGAGTCTCTATACATACATATGTAACAATTCACTTTCCTAGAGGTTCTCAATTCCATCTTTATTTTTGCTTCTTTTCTTGCTGTATCAAACGCGCAATACTTGAATTTCACCGGCTGGCTAGTTAAATTAATAATTATAACGGTAGGAATATTGGGAATCTTAATCGTTTCATCGATTAACGTGTGACAAGTTTACCTCTTATACCTATGTACTCGTATAATAAGTTGGAAATTTTTTATCGCCGATTATTATATACCATTATTAAATCAAGCGAAAAAACGAGCAACAGGAATTTACTGCCGGCTCCCTGAATTCTTCGTACACTTCATCAGCTGCTTTCGCATGCACGATGGAAATGTATCGAGGCAACAACATCACGCAACTTTCTAATCTCGAGGTAATTAACGTAGCGTATTTGTTAAGAATTTGCATAAATAAAAGGGATTCGCATGAACTTTACTTTCGTCGTTGTTACCTGCCGGCTTCACCGTTTTGGCCGATAATTTAACGACACTTTCGTTAAATAATTCTAATTAGTTAGAGAACAGGGCGGTTATTGCAGAAATATGTACATATAGTATAATGTATCCAGGGCAGACGAACGAGGGGTAAACTCGTCCCGTAAATCGTAGCATAAATCGTAGCCGGTGGAAATTTTCAGATCACACGGCCAATACCGATAATTACATTTAATAGCGCTTCGATCATGCGATTGACGCACGAATATTAAAGCACCGTGATAATATGAACGGACCTGGCTCGAAAACCGCGAAATGAGTAATTCACCACGTGCCTCGCTTGCTTGGTACTCGTAATTTATGATCCTGCGTATCAATGCTCCTTCATAAACACCATCTCCTATCTCCATAAGCGTGATTTTGTTTCCGAATAACTCTATTCGTACCGAATGGATAACCAAAAATATAATAGCGAAGAAATAACGCGCTTAGTATTCGACGATTTGATTGAATCAGCCGTTTTTATCTTTGCAGCAGCGAACTTAATTAGACCGAAGAATTATACGTATCAAGTTTCAACATTTGCCAGATGAGATTTCTCGAGGATCCGTATTTCGACGAAACTTTTCTCGTACGAGTACATATGTATTTCGAAACCGTTGAATCCGAGTAAAGTGTTTTCTCTCTCGCTTTTCCCTGTTTTTTAATTATGCCCTGTTTTTATTTTCCAGATGCACGGCGAGGATGTATGTACAACGGGAAAATAAATATGGCACGCGATTATTGAGAATCCATTTTATCTCGAACGAAACACGAAAATTTATTATATGTTACATCGTTTCGACCAAGTACAATCTCTCGCTTTTTTTATTTTGCGTGTTGCTGTCCACTTGCAACCGCAATTTATGTACATTTCCAACGTTGTTTAAAATTTTCTGTGCGCTTTAAACCGCCACTAAAAAATATACTGTACGGAAAGCACAGAGAGAAACAGACGAGAATGAAAGAGAAACGTGGAAGGTTACCTCAAAGAACAAGAAGAATGTGTATATCGTAAGGGTTGAAGCTCGTAAACAGAACGAGAATGAGAAGGAGAAGGAGAAGGAGAAGGAGAAGGAGAAGAAAAATGATCGTGTAACATGTGTAACTTTCTATTAGCTTCGTAGAGAACGAAGCACCCGAAACGACGACCAGAATGTTACCTGGATGAACGTAAACTTCTAATCAGCAACGACACAGAGATGGCGACGAGAGAGGGTCGCCTCTCTAAATCCTTTGCCGATAATCACTGGAATTCCTCCGGTAAATAGAGCCAGACCAAGCTCTCGGGCAAACGGGCAGCTTGCCAAAGCCTCGCGACCGACGAAAATCTTTTCTAGGCAAGGATCTCTGCAAGGTCTAGACCGGTTTATCCATCGTTCCGTGGTTGCACCCCGTTGCACAGCCTGGCAATTGCAATTGCAATTGCAATTGCATCGGCAAAGAACCGACCAGTCTACCACGAACAGGATACGAAAACATTTCCGACGTCCTACGTGTGAATAATTTTGCTCCAACCATCCGTATTCGGGTCTCGTTTACCATTTAACCTTATATGTATGTACATATAACTCTTCGAGACACAGGCATTTGTCGATGACAGAAATTTACATAGCCCTGGACTTTACGAGATGCATGTTAATCTTGTAAAAAATGAAATGAAATATCGAGAACTAGGTCGTTGCAACCTAAGGTTTCTGCAAGATCTTTTTCTTCAGATACGTGCTACGATTTGATATTTCTAAAAGAAAAGAAAAAAAAATCGTAACACTGAGGGCGACAGAAACGAAATGGGATTCAAGAAGAAAAATATATTCGATCATTCTTGAAACTTTTGTTTCAGGCTGAAATTGAAAATTCCACTTTTCCTCAAAATTTCACGCTTCTCGCAATTCGGACAATTTCGTAAAAATTTCGTAAAGATTTCGAATGCACTCGGTCCAAATGAACGCCAGACGATCGAGATTTGAACAACGAGAATCGAAACGCTGCGCTGTACACTGTAAGGTTTCGAGACGAAACGAAACCAGGCTGATGCAGGCGCTGTATCCGCGCGAGGAATGTTTCATGAAGCGAGCTGAATTGCACGCTCCGCGTACCTCGAGGAGATGGTTTGAGAAAAAGGGGGAAGGGGAAGAGGAAGGGAAACAGCTTGAAAGCTTAACTTACCCGTACATTTTGATTCCAGCCGCGTTTCGATGCCGGAAACGATATTGGATGATGCACACGGAAAAGTGAATTACTTTTATGGCGTGTATTATAGGAGCTGTAGCTAGTAGTTGTAATGGTGTTTGCGCACGCGCGACCAAACTTGAGGCGATTTCGTTATGGCGAATACCTGGCCCGTTATTCATCGTACCCGACTTTGAACGTGTAAAATGAACATTTTCCTGAACGTGAAACTGTTTTTATTCAACGATTAGGGTCTACTATGAAGAGAAATATTCTAGTTGAAAAAGATCAATAAGTGAAAAAAATAATAGAAAAATATTATTTTTAGCAGAATTAATTACTGTGCTCTACTAAAGTCAAGTCTAATTTTCTGGCAGCAAGCGAATATGTAGAATCAAAGCTACCGATCCAATAAAAACATATTGATGCACAACAACTGCGCGATATCTGTTACCTACATACGTTAATTACGTAGAGCTTGAGGTTTTCCTATTACGTATGCTGACGGTACGTTACGCAAAGCCTCATGAATATTTCATTCCAATTCCATGAGTCGCGCGTCGCGTCGCGTCGGTCCGTTTCACCGCACGGCGCGGCGCGGCGTCTTGATATTATTCTAATGATTAAAGTTAGCGCGGGGCAAAACGTAATCCGTTCACGTTTTCGGTAATGAAGCTTGAACACGATACCGGCAAGAAAACTAATGTAATCGATACACGAAAGCTTATTACCGTCAACTATCGTGTTTTTTCAACCACGAGTTCAGCTTGGTTGAAATGAACATTTCAAAACTAACACGTTCTAGGCCGAATCGGAACGAATCAAAGATCCTGAGACAGGGACTCACTTTTCCTCGGAACACTGTATTGGTTGAATCCCAACGGAGCTGCGGTGAACAGAACGTTAAACTCGAACGTTTCACAGCATCCGGATTGCAAAAACTTTAATCGGTTTACCGAACGGACCGAACGGACCGAACGAACTGATGGGAGATAATTGAAATCCACGTGGAAAGCTAGTACCCTCCGGAGATTGCCATTAATTAGAGGCATAGATCACTCGCCGAGGTTTGTGACAACCGGCCAGATCCTCTCAACTCTCTCTCTCTCTCTCTCTCTCTCTCTCTCTCACACACACACGCTCTCTGTACACTCTCCTAGTTGGATTAGGTTCGTCTTTACCGTGACGCTGCTTATGCAACCAGTATCTAGAAGCACGTTGACGCCATTGTGTTCGCAAGCATCCAACGACCGATAGCGTATCTGCCAGGATTGCATAACGTATCCGCAGTATCGTCTGAAATGGATCTTGAATTAGGAGTCACAGGATAGACGCGTTACGAATCAGCAATACCTGACTGACCTAACCGATCCTCTAAAACAGCTGCTACTCTATTGGATCAGTGGTCTGTCGCTATTAGATATGTATGTAGTTCATTTCTGACAACCATTCAGGTGCTTTAGTACGTTTACTGCTGAGCAAAGTTTCCTTGATTACTTGGTACTTCAGCACCGGTGTGTACTTAATCACTGAGGATGGAAACTAGTTGAACGCGTGCTGATGAATTTGAATTTCAATAGAAATAGAATAGTATTCGTAATAAAGTAATGATATTCGGAGGTATGTATAATAGGAGTGCATCGACACACCGAAATAAATCGTTTCGCTCCGTTCTCTTCGCGCCAATAATTCTACTTCGCACTTTCGCCATCGAAAATAACCGCGAATCTCGCCAATTACAGCAAGAATACTCTGGCAATTTCTATAATGGCACCGTGGAGCATAGTAAACGGTCGTTAAAGCACATTCGTCATTACGGAAACGGTGTTCGACGTGGCAGCACCATTCTGCCGAGAGAATTCTGGCTGCCTCACCGCGTCGCGTCGTATGTCTTCCTTCAACCAAAACGGACCCTTCTCACGAATTACTAGTCTCTAGCCAGGTATCGCAACTGTTACACACGTATCAAGGGGGACGTTTCTACAGATTTTCCTACTCGTGAATCAATCCCATCACGATCGATCCAGACCCAGTCTTCCGTGGGTAAATTTCGCGGCAATAAGTTCCCGAGCATCGTCGACGCGAGTGGGGTGTGGCGATTGATCGAACCACGTCTGAAAGTTCACATTATTATTTTTCCACTAATGATCCCTAGCTGATTTCAAAGTTGATTTGAAAACTTGTTTCTCTACTACTATGTTTCTCTATACCTACATAAATACCAATACGGAATCCATACGAAATCTTAGCGATTAAGCTGAATCGTAAAAAAAGGATTTTCTTACCTGAGAATGGGCATGTTCGATCGAAGAGACGCAACGAAGCATGCAGCGGGACTAAAGCGTTGCTAACGATAAGACTAGACGATTTGACATCGTACAATTTTGTAAAAGCGGGACGCTTTGGCTCCGGGTGCTCTTTTGTGCCAGCGATCGACCCTGAATGACATTAACACGGAATTTCGCCAGCACGATGAAACCCCCCGCTCTTATTTCCTCCTTCCATCCAACCCTCCGAACCCCTCGTACAACTTCAAGTACTCCTTCCTCTCTGTCGGTTTCCTTCGCTTTGTTTCTCCCTTTATCAAGTCGCTTCCTACTTCGCTCGTATCGCGCCGGCAATTTCACTGGCCGGGACCTCGCTCGGGTCGACCAAAGGAATTCCGTCGGTCGCTCTTTTATATCCCTTAAAAAGATTTTCCGTACTTTAATGAAAAAAGCTTTTCCATAGGAGCGTTACTACTCGAGACACTATCTTCTTCCTCCTCTCCTTCTTACATTCTTTATTCTTCTCTTTCCTCTTTCCTCTTTCCTCTTTCCTCTTTCCTCTTTCCTCTTCTACTCTCTTTCAATTCCTTTTCCTTGCCTCCTTCTGGTATATTAAGATATATCTTAATTTCACCTTAATGTCACCTCAAGAGTTCACTCTTGATCTTTTTTCGGGGAAAATCGAGAGGAAAGGCAAATCGTTTGCACCATCTTAACCATCTGCATCTTCATTCTTCCAGGTTATTTCGTGTTTTCTCTACCTGTCGATATCTTTTCCCCTTTCTTTATTTCTACGCTTCCCTATGGATCCCTTCTATTTATATTTCTTTCTGCACGCGAAATAAACTCACTTCGAATCTTTTATTCTTATCGTTTCTTGGTATTCCCCTCAACTTTTCCAACCTTATGTCACCACCTACACTCCGTATCCTCCACTTTTCTCTATTTATAACGGGCGATAAGTGTCTTCGATTTTTCTCACACATTTTTATTCTGATAAACTATAATCGAATATCTTGTGAGAAAGCTCGTCGTCCAACGAACCGCGCATCTAAATCAAATTTATGGGAATACTTTCAAATATTGGTTACAGATACATACCTAATTGAAAAGATTATTTTAGACGCTAGATTTTCTTTCTTGGTAAGCAATTTTTAAAAATAAAACTCTGATCTCGAATGGATTAAAAATGAGGGAAAAATGATTAGCTGAAAATTGTTTTCAGTTCCGTTCTGGAACACAGGTTGCGCATCTCCCGCGTCTTCCACGTCATGGGAGAACTTCCTTCACCAGGCTTTCCAATAAACATGCTCGCAGCGTAGACATCCCCCGTTTTACTTTCATGTCGCGTTTTATCCCGACTTGGTTGCAAATTCCTGCCGTCTCTCGGTGTTTCGTGTTCGTCAGGTCGCGCGAAACGATGCGACGCGAGCGTGTTTTCAGTCTTGAGAAATTCACCTCGACGTTCGCTGTCGCTGATCGACGTTTCACGGGAAATCTGGAAGCTCTCCGACGATTTAATTTCGTGTTCAAAATACTCGTGGGAACAAAGTTTCGAAAATATCAACGCGCAACTGCAAATCCTGCCGCGTGTTTCGTACAGTATCGCTCAGCGAGGAGAGTTGAAACGTTTAAACTGCGAATTGGCAAGCTGAAATGGTCTAAACAAGGAAACGACGCGACGCGACGCGACGCGACGCAACGGTAGCAATCTCTTCAAGGGGTATCAGAGTTACCGTGTAATTCGTCTGTAAAGTATTCTTAGCTTCGTTACGTTTCTCTGTCACAGAAGAACGACTTGATTGGAATTCTCTCGGGAACAGAGTTGAACGTCCTAGCTTTCACCTTGCTAGCTAATAGATGATTAGCTAATATCAATGAACGTTTAACGGGAAGAGGAATTTCAAACCAGAGAGAACTCTATTTTCCTTCTCCTTTTTATCGCCTTATTTAAATCTAATAATGAAATTTTACTTTTGTTACAGATTCGAAGACAATAGTGTGTCAGAATATTCCGAGCAACCTTTTCGGGTAAGCGAAGAAAATTTCTTTGTAAATATGTATATCCACTGTACGTGGTGTAAGTGGTGGAGGTTGGCCATAAATCTGCCGGTGGTCATGGTTAAAGGGCGTCCGGATTTAATTAATAGCGTCTCGACTGGCAATCGACGTAACGACGTAATTTGACGTGGGTGCATGATCGATATCGACGCAATACGCGTCAACTGAAACGGTATACATAATTCGTAACCACTGTTACACCGTTTCGTCAATGCTTTCACCATTTCTCTTATAACTCTGTTTCAATATCAAATATCCTATAAAATGATAACTTCTTTTTTAACAATGAGTACCATTTTGTTTCAGGATTACAAACCTGTCGTAAAAGTCCTGTAACATGGTAGTTTTCAATAAAATGGACAAAATCGAGTAAAATTTCACGTTATACTCTAGTAACGGGATCGTTCATATCAGACTTATCATTCGACAAAAATATTCGCGAACGCGTGTAGTTGCGGATCAGTCGCGAGACACAGTCCTAGAATACTTTTTTTTCATCTATATACATATGTACCTATATACATATAATAGATCAATGGTAGACGACGCGACGCGCGACGTGGAGAAATTGAATCGTCCAGATGGAAATTCGTGCCTGTACGGTTACGTAGGTGTGGGTGGCCCTTTCAGACACGTGCACACGCGAACCATAGGTGATTGTGTTCGAACGATATATGTATGTAGTACATCCATACACGAGCGCTTCAAAAGTTATACAAGTCCGACGCGTACGATCCGAATCGTAAAGTTCCTGGCCACCGAAAATGGGATCCAAGAGATGACGAGGTTGGAAAAGTATCGATTCCGTTTCGATACTTCTTATCTCCGAAATATTCTTCCTAATTATCTTTCTTTATGAAGTCGATAGCTTTTCACCAAGTTCCATTAAAAAGGAATAAATTTTCATTGAATGTATTGTAATTAGGATAAAAGTTTTCCGTTTCAGTTTAATCTTTGAACGATGTTGAAATGATTACGTCAGTTTTGATTCTCTGGCCGAGCTCTCTGTAAGCTCGCAGACAGTTCTTGGTGTAGCAAACATGAAATTATAATTCAGCTAAATTTCATAGAGCGCAGCAGTACGTAGAGTATCTGCCACGGGCAAATAATTTGTAGAAAATTTTCGAGCAGCATGCTGGTTCTAGACCGAATAGAAGCTGAGCACAATGGAAGCTGGAAGCTGACGTGTCCAGACAGTCTGCACGCGGAATCGCGAGTGTTTACAAAGCGTAAAAAACGTGTAAATAGTGTAGAGAGACGCCAAGTATAAAAAAGAGACGATACGAAATGAAGAGACGAAAGGGCATTTTCGTGAATAGCAGCGCAAACGTGAAATTGCAGGTTTTCAGAGCTGTTTAGTCTTGGCTTTGAAACGAAATACATATATCTTTAGTTCGTGGCCGAAACGTGGATTCCTAACAGAAATACGGATTCTCGTCGGTTAAGACGCAATTCAGTATTCCCGCTGGAAAAACTGCTTACATTATTATACGTACTGAACGTATTGAACGTCTGTTTGGTAACAAATGTGATATTAAAACGACGCAATTAATCAAAAGTGGTATGAATACCAAAAGCCACTGATTTCCATAAAATCTTCCCATTTTATGCATCAGAGAATCGACAAATTATCGTATTAAATATTCCACATATCTCGCTCATGTGAGGTCCGTACCATGTTAAATTTCATTAATTACGAATTCTGCGGTTTTCATTAATTCGCAAAAATTACATCGTTTACCAACGACCAGACCGCAATTTACTGAAAACCTCTACATGTTATGTTTTATTTATAATTTCTGTCAAGAACCACTTTGTGAAAACCTTTATTGACGTAGATACAAAAATAGACAAATATAACGTTAATTAGAATTGGAACAATACCTATAATGTAATGCACGTAATGCGTAATAAATGTAATGCAGTATGATATCTACATTTTACAAATGTGTACTTTCGCTTCAAAGAACTGTCTAAACCCTACAAACAGAATGGACGTACCATTTGAATCATAATTTTCTAGTTGTTTTCGACAAACAAAATTTCCCTCAAAATTTTTTGCCTACCTGACAGTTTACCTTTCCCAATGGTAAAATCCATCTTTCGCCGGTAAACGCGCGTTTTTCACCAACATAGAAGCAAAGGACAGACGGAAAAGGTGTCGAGTTTTTCGCGACAAGTGTCACGCGACAGGTCAAACGACTCGGTGAAATTCATTCGCTCGGTGAAACAGCTTCAACTTCATTATACGGTGATTCACGCGTTTCAAACGTTTCGACGTAACGTCCTCGAGGAGCGAACAACCCTCCATCCGGTTTTCCTTTTTCCTTTTTGCTTTTTGCTTTCTTTTTCTGCCATAGATATCGCGTTAAGGACGTCGTAGATTTTCACAGGGTAAAAATTACTTCGCTCCTATTAGTTATCTAAATGCGATCTTCACGAACGGTAAACGGTTTTTAAGGGTTTCCTGGCTCGCTCGCGATGAAATAAGCCGTTAATCCCGCGGAAAATTCAACGCGTAGACTTTCTGGAAGTTTATCGGTGTCGCGATACGATCGAAAGCATGATGGTATGTTTCTCGAATAGTAAATTATACGAAGCCCTCTAGCAGTTTTTCTCGTTAAGATAATTGCATGTGAAAACAGGCAGAGCACGAGAGATTTGGTCGGAAAATATGGAAAAGAAGGAGAGGCGAGAAAGATGCTAATACAGTTACTCTAGATGGCTAGATACGAGAGAAGAAAAATACGAATGACACGATATATGAAATAAAATAATGAAAATTAAGTAATCGTGTAGAGTGTAGAGAAAGAAAAGAGATAAGGTAACATAACAATAAGAAATGAGAATTTCTGTTCCTATTGTGACAAGAATTGCAGTAGAGTAAGCTAGGTACTATGTATGTACCTACCGATACGCCCGTAGCGTTCAAAGGATTAAAGACAAAGACCGTTCTTCGCTTAGAGCCGAATGTCGTTATATATGACCGGAAAGAACCTACAGTCATAATTGCTTCCTGTAATACACCGAAACCGACGAGGGAGACGGATCCAGTTTGTCGGATCCTCGCGTAAAAGCAATCGTAGATCCTCGTACATCACGCACCTAGAGTCAGCTACATAATGCTTGGAATGCAATCGCGGAACACTTGGCAAGATCGTATCGGCTTTTCAGAATAATTCTATGGTTCTAGCAGTGTTAGCTGTGAAATTTCAAATTTTCTATGCAACGCGAATATCTTTTGAATAAACAAGGTAAATATTAACGTAAATAGAATATTCTCCCCCTATAGGTGTACATATGTATATTCCAAGGACACGAAATTCCTAGCAATTGAAACCCGTTGAAATCAGTTACACAAAGCAAGCATCGGTACAACAAATACATTAGGAATGCAATTGCCGCTTCGCTTACACATGTAGATGCGTATACATAGATTCGTGTCAAGCCTGTACCGAAGACACCTTGCATCAGAATAGAGACACAGTTAGACGTCTTACATCGTGATGAGCAGGGTAGGCTAGCTGGTGCGCGCGCGCGCGTACAGGGACAGGGACAGGGACAGGGACAGGGACAGGCATATATGCATATATCAAAGAGCAGCGTGGGGTTCAGTAGAGTAGACCAACCAACCACGCAGCAATGCATCAAGCCTAGTAATTTATAGCGGGGCGATTAACCCCTTCGCGTCCGTTCCCTCTCCTTACCGGCCAAGATCTGAAAGTCAGATCTGCTGGTTGCCATCCTAATATACATGCCTGTTCAGATATAAGGAGATTGAGAGAATTTCTAATCGGTGGATACCTAATTCGACGTATCCCATCTTTTTCAGATTTCTTTTTAAAAATTAAAACTATAATTTACTACGCGGTGTAAACCTACGCACAATGAGAAAAGGAAATAGAGAAAAAGGGAATAATCTCGATCGTTTTACGATTTCAGACGACTGTTTCGATCGAACCGGAAATAAGTAGCAATAAAATCAAACGCCAACCACTAGTATGCTCGATCGTAACGGCGAATCGAGCGCGTAATTCATTGTAACGCCTACGGCATGGCATGGCAGTCCAATAAAATGTTCACTACCAAAGTAGTCTGAAAGATGTTTCTATAAGAAGTGAAAAGTTCAATTCTCAATGAAGAAAGAGTGAAGCGATTATTACTTTATCATGATCGTCGTTGCATTTGTACGATTAGAGAACGCGTACATTAACGACCAACGAACAATTTCACGGTCCACCGTATATCGTACATAGAGTATCTTCTTAATTGTCAAAGGTTTCTCAATTGAGTTTGATCGTCCTCTCCGAATGGCAAGGTAATTGCAATTAATCAGTGTAGGAGCAAACCGGAACCTTTCCTCTTGTTATCGATGTGCCGCTCTTTAATTTAAATATTCCCGGAATCGTGCTTCGTTTCGTGAACCGTACAGTCCTTTCTTTTCAGATTCCTTTTGTATCTATCCTTCGTTGTTCATCAACGTTCTTCTTTACAAAAGCCTCGACGTAAGACAATTATTTTCACAATCTTCCTTCGCCGATGAATTGTTTTCAATGTAGACTAAAGATTTAGTCGAATACTAATTATCCTTTCCGCTAGGACAAATATAGGCGTAGCGAGCCGTTTATATCTTAATTAAATAAGCGAGGAAGATGACATCGAAGATTTAATTAGTCGTCAAAGGATGTTTAATCTTTACAATTCAGCTACTAAAGTTGCTGGGCAATAAAACAATTTGTTGACAATTTGTCAAGGATACGAATAAAATAGAAAAGTAGACTAATATAAAGAGAGATAGGTTGATATCGGTGGCTCGGATGTAATTCTCATCTCGGAATTTCGCATCCGGTCGGTGGGGGCGCCGCATTCATCTTCCATTCAGAATGTACGGTAGTCAGAGTACTCGCGTTGAGTATCAAAGCTCGTACGTAGCAAAGCAAACACGCGCGGAACGTGTGGATGTGAGTGTGGGAATATCCTTATCGCGCGTGAGTCGTGCCACGACATCCGGTAATGCAACCCCTTCCGCAACGGGACCGGTGAGCGGGTACGTTCCCTCGTAAAATTTCGTATCTCACCGCGTCGACGACAGCGAGCTAGCAAACGCGACGCTGACGATGAGAGCTAGGAAAATGCTACATACCACGTACAGCCACGTACAATCAGACGAACGGATTCGTTTGCCTTTTTATTTCCAACACCGACACCGACACCGACACCGATAGCTGAGCGACATTTCATTTTTCTTTTCATTCAAACTTTCACTCGAGACCTCCTCAATTATGATGGGAACGTTCTGCAAAGATTACAACGCCTGACACGCGTCGATAAATCGACAAGTTCGATTAGAGTATCCTAACTCCTTTCCTTGCTGTTCCAACTTGTTCCAACACCGTTCAACCTGAATCAGCAGAACCAGCGAAAATCTAATCCAGGTCATCGAAAGCATACCATGATGATTTTTCATCAAACATACTATCCAAGATTCTCATATGCGCTGAACAAGCTTCGATCAACTGGACCGAGTAACAACTTGCCAACCGCTGTGTTACATTTAGGAACCTAGTTTCAGATAAAAGCGGTAAAGTATGACTTGATGTAGAGCAGTCGTTATTTGCGAACAGTCTCTTTTTCGCGAGCAATAGGCTCGTGTGTAGCGGGTCTCATTGTACTTTCATTTGACACAGTTCGTCTGGTGATATCAAGTAATGGAAGTTCTGCCGCAATGGGACCTTCCCAGCGCATTCGCCTAAACGATGTTGCTCGAGGGCCAACAGCGAGCTAGCGATCTTGGAACATCGAAAATGACTAGCACACATATGAAAGCACAAATGAACGTGACGAGGATCTCTGACAATACGGCAACGGATAAAAAAAAAAAAAAAAAAAAAGAAAAAAAAAAAACAATACGATACTCTTCCTGTTAAAACGTTGCTTCTCTCTTGCTTGATTTCAAATAGAGGATAAACATCTCAAAGTAGACATCTTCTATAACATCTTTTCATTTTCGTTGTAACAATTGCATAATATAACTATGTACCTATTTCGGACAACATTAAAACCTATTTTGCAATAATTATTTATTCTATCCCATAACATCTGAATGTTTGCAAAGTAAACTTATTGTTAGTGAATAGATTAAGATGCAAGACTACGTATCTCAGCGAAGGAAGCTGGAAAACACTGGGTTATTTTCCCAAGAGGAACTGTTTAAATCTTCGTGAGGCAAGCGAAGGTAGGTAAAGAAAAAAAAAAAAAAAAGAAAAAAATAAGAGAAACAACGTCTGAGAATTTCGATAAGAATCCTGGAACTTGTTCAGGATGCCGATCACGAATTTACCCTGACCGCGAGAACACGGTGAAAAATGAAATCCCGTCAGGAAGCAGCTTTTCCATTCGTTCCGTGGATACTTTTGCAAACGCGAGCGAAAACTTTCGCTGGCCCGTAAACGAGTCAACCGAACTTCCGTGCCGATGCGATGCGATGGCCAGCTAACCGAATCGCGCCGATGAAAAAGAATACGATATCGCGTACGAATATCCTGTCCAAACTCTGTTCGACGTCCCTTCTGCTTTTACAATCTTCGTATTTTATTGAACCTGCTGTACCCCACTGAACTATGGTCGCGTGAAATTTCAGGCCATACTTTCGGGTACCTGTACTTTACGTTTCGTGGATTCGAAGGTTTAGATTAGAAATTAGAAGTTTTCAATCGAATTAAAATCATCAAAAATTCAAATATTTCGAAGCGAAATATAGAATACATTTTAAGCTTTCTAATATAATTTTACCTCGTTAAAACATTTAACATTCGAGTAGAAATTTTCCACGAAGAACGAACAAGCGGGTTGGGTTGATCGACGTTTATTTAAATACATCGAGGAGAAACGTTCCTTTTTATACCTGGAAAATATCCGTTGTAGGGCTTATCGAGGAGAGCTTAGATTATTTTAAATAAGTACTGTATTCGAGTTGCTGGAAACCCGCACGAAACACCTAATTGCCGGTTATACGAACATAATCGGCTCGTCGATTGTTTCCCTTCTGGTAATGCAATTGCATGCACGAATTGTTGAAAGATCGATCAGTTTAGAAAATTCAAGAAAATGAGCCGAGACGTTGCCGATTCGGTTGGTGTAGAAACACAGCTGCAATTTCACGGGTGGCGTACACGTGTCCGTGACGTTCTGTACTCAAGTTTGACCAAAATTTCACCCCTGCCCCTCATGCATATCCACGAGAAACCTAGAGAGGGAGGTAGAGGCAGAGGACAGCATCGGATGCCAGATGCAAATGCGTACGCAGTCGTGCATGCATGTGTACGTATGTTATCGGCGTCCAGATTTCGGTCGTTTACCGGGCCTCCCCCTGTATATGTACCCGTGCCGTGGAACGCATTATATATGATCTGGCTACCGAACAAGCGTTAGATTGCTAACAATCGCGTGCATACGAACCGCCTAATCCTTGAACACTCTAAGGAACTGTTCATCAACGCATTGAAATTTTTGTATTTAGACAAGACTAATTGTAAGTTATCGACGAAAGCGTTCCTTCAGGTTTTATCATCGACGCAATCGAATTAAACTTTGAATTTTCGAATAGCTTGGATCAAGAATTTAAGTCTCGAATACCTAATTGAATTTGGTTTCAGGAGATTAGGTTTTACAGTTCCTTCGCAGGCTGAGATAAGATATTTCAAGATTTTCCAAGATACCGGCTTAAACCGCATAATTTCTTGCGCGGTTCCAATTCAAATTCCAAGTGAATTTTCAGCTCGTCTCTCTTTCGACCTAGTACCCATCTGTCGAGTAAACGTAGAAAAATTATTGCAATTGCAATTTCAATTTCAATTTAATTTCAAATGTCAAAGTATGACAATTATGTCTGCAAAAACTGACAATTCATGATAAAAGCATGTTACGCATCGAACGATTCAATTGAATTTAATGACATTAAAAGCACACGGTTGAGAAAATACGTGTACGATATTGTTTTTGCGCGATCGCAACGATCGCGCTGAAAAATTGTAATATTTGAAATGTTTTCCCCAGAATTTGTTCATTTCGAGGCGTTATGCAAATGAAATTTTCCGCGCCGCTGCGTTCGATACATCGAACGATACGCATACGGTGAACGGCGCGTAAATAGAAAAGCTACATCGACCAAAAAATAACCATCCATTTCCGAGTTTCAAGATCACGCTGAATTTAGAATATCCCTGAGATATTTCGTATCAGTTTTATTTATTTATTTATTTATTTCTCTTTTGTATGCTCGCTCTTGTTGTTTAAATATTCCTCTACATTTTTTTTTCTTTTTTCACATAACAGAGTTAATACCTTTTTCAAACAAACATCGACGACATTTATTTGTTTATTGCAGGTTCACGGTAACCATCTACATATATACATATACAATGTATATATATTTTTTTATGCAAGCTTTTTATATTTTCACAGTTTGCGCGTCACTCCGCTAACGGTGATTTAAACGAAAAATTTCCATGACATTCCCTACGACCATAAAAACTTTAATACCAGAACGAATTCAATGTTGTTTCTTGATTATTTCTGTGCGAAATCGTCTAGTCGAGTTTGTCTTACGTCGAGTAGGGAATTTCACTGGAAAACTTCCGTTTTGCGTTCGCTGAAAGCATGCTAAATTAAACAGGAATCTTAAAGCAGCAGATCTCGCCGTGAAATCCGCCGTTAGCTAAATTTCCCAAGTGTTTTCGATGCAGTTATTTGCCGTATCGCTGGCGTTGCTGTAAAATTTTGCGAGACGAAATCCATGTTTCCCAATACTCGTTCCACTAAAATTAAACTCTACCGTAAAATGAGAATATCCATCCTTCTTGAAATTTAATAAGTTTAACGCGGTAAAAAAGAATTTAAAAATTCACCCAGGAATAAAAATCGTATAAAATAGCAGGAGAATTAGAACGGTCAGAGTGTTTAAAGAAGGAACGAAGAAAGTCTGAAGCAAGTTTCTTGGAGCGAAATTTTCAAATTACGTCCGAGACGTAACATCTTTTCTTATTCTTTTAAACTGTGTTATAGAATTTATATTTGAAGAAATCTTGTTTATTCCAATGCTATTTAATTTTCAACTACATACTAGAAGCTTCGTAGATATGTTGCTTTGCACACCAAAATAGTCTCTAACAAGTGTTAAATCAGCGCAGCGCCTTAAAGAGAGGGGAGGAGAGAAGGTAAATGATTCAGTTGTTTGTAAAGGATTAGCGTTCGAGTTTCAGGGCGTTTCGTGATCAAACATCTAATGTTTGCATCCCACTTAAAAAGAATACAATTGTTGTCTGTGTTAATTACCAAACAAGGATATTCAACGATCTGTTAGACGTTAGATGGCAACGAGTAAGTAAATCATTGTATCCTCGCAAGATAGTGTCCTCGCCTAGTGTTTGATTAATCCTCGATCGACGTTTTTCAATGCAGAAATCGAGAGTAGAACAGATGTATACATAGATGAATCGTTGGTGAATCGAGAACGAGAGAATAAAGCGGACAATATCGATGAAATAACAACACGGCAAATATTTATTGTTCGCGGTAGACGGATAAACAGTAGCAAGCACTGTTTCATATCCAATAATCGTCAAATATTGATTACGCCGTAGGATGTGTCAATTTTCTGCGCGCGGTAACGGTGCCAAATTGATTATTTTTCATTCACTGATAGGGTAGACTGCCGTGTATACATTTCCATTCGATTTGCTCTGGCAACAGCAGACATTGATCACGGTGACTTAGAAATTTATTTTATATAGGCGTTCGACAAATAGGTAACTCGTCAAAATGACAAGAAATGGTATATGTAGGTATTTCGAGTTGAAAAAAATCGTACTATTTTACTGATTGGTCTTGAATACGTTAACCGAGTGGTGCTAATCAAGGAAAAATTTTCCCCTTCCCTCTAGCTATTCTCGGTAACACAAATCCTTCTTAACCCGGTTGTTTGATGCCTTAAGAAACAACCAAGTCGCCGCGGCGCGCCCGCGCCGGTAGGGTAACCGATATAAGCCGTAGGATTATCAGGAGGTGGTGCAAGAGGGCATTCACAAGCCGGTGAATAGCAAGACGAGAGTAGCTGTTTGATAATGATCCCGATGCGGCCGTATTTACCGCTTTCAGCTTGTTTTTATTTCACGGTGCCTTTTCAGAGTCGCAGCAGGCTTTGAACCTGTAAAACCAGCAAAGAAACGCAAGCTCGATACCGCACCGTTGCAAACGAACGCCTCCGACGAGAACGTTCCTTTCTGTTTTGCGTGCTGTCGGTTACTAAATACTATGCTTCTGCACATACGCGCCAAATGTATCGCTCCTAATTAATTCGCCGAACGTTTGACTGATTCGTCGTTTGATAAACGTACCAATTGTATACGGCAGTAGGTATAGTTGGAGAAAAATTGGAAGAACCAGCATGAGAATTCGATACGATTTGGAATTGGAAAATATCTTTGAATAAACGTGAATATGCTAAGGGAATGAACAGCAGTAAAGCTTGTTGTACCTAAATCAAAGCAAACAGTCCGGTTTAATCCGCGGTATTTCTCGCTGCACTATACTTGATTCGAAATGTTAGAAGGACCTCGAGTAAGCAGACGCTGGAATCCTCCTCCTTTCCTCGAATTCCATCGCGTCGAGGTAAATCACGTCGTCGAACATGTATTCTCGTATTCGTAAACGATATGTTTTCGATCCCCAAGGATCTCCATTAATTGTGTCTAGCTGCGTGCTAGCATGGTTGTCATGGTCATTTGTCACGCGGCACGGCGGCACGGCGGCGGTCATCGAGCTGGTCGAGATCAAGGCGTCAAATCGTGATCATACAAACGCGTCCACTTGCAAATTGCTACGATTTATCATCCCGGTTACGGTACTTGAAAAACTGCTGCACCTCCTTTTCTCTATTTTTTAAGCTTAATAAGACGTGTTAATCGTTCGAGCAGGAAATTTCGCATGATAAAAGAGTAAGAGCGACAAATCGATACGTTCGATGTATCATAATTGCACACTGAATGTGTCTCACGATCCCTTTCGTTGATAATAATAAACGAGGCGTTCGTGTTTTGACGGGCCGTTCATATTACCCCTGTCGCATCTCCGTCGACGAATGGGTTTCGTTCTGATTTCGATCGACCCGCGGCGAGATTACCGTGTAAAAATGCTGTTACGGGACGTTTTATCGACGAGAAATTCCCGTTTAATGCCGGGAATCCGGCAATCGGGGCGTTCGAGCGTTCGAGCGTTCGAACGTTCGAGCGTTCGAGCGTCAATAACTTGGCAGAATTTTATAAGCTCGAGTAGAAACACGCCTCTGGTGCTCGAGCAGATGGAAATATTCCATTGGTATGTATACCTATAGATGATACCGTTTTTTCCTTGTTTTAGTAGTTACCGATGTAAATAAGTACATTGATGCTTGTTTCGGGGACTTGGTTAACTGTGATTTCGTCTAATTTCACGTTATCACCAGTTAAAGTGAGCCGATCGACCGATACGAGTGTCGAGCGAAACGAAACGCGATGCAGCAGCAACAGTTAGCGGCTGGCAGATCGATACGATTCGTCGTCGTGTTGCAAGCAGCTCTAGTCCCATCAGAGGATCGTATATCGAGTGAAAAGTTACGTTCAGGCTCAGCTACGTTCCACAGACACGGTGGAA
This sequence comes from Osmia bicornis bicornis, assembly GCF_907164935.1. NCBI lineage: Eukaryota > Metazoa > Arthropoda > Insecta > Hymenoptera > Megachilidae > Osmia > Osmia bicornis. The sequence goes on from NC_060223.1 coordinate 10,896,753, forward strand.
AAGCGTTAAGGAGGTCTGGAATAACAAAGGAGACTGAGCAATGCGACGTACAGAGAGGAATATCCTTCCGCTGGAGACTTCAAAGTAACAGGAATCGCGAGTTGAACGAAGCCTATGCACGAGACGGACTAGTTTCTATTGTACGACTTCCTCTTCCGTTCCTCTGTTTCTACTTTACCCGGAATTCTGGTTAATTCGCCTGAGAGAATACAATTTGAAATAACTGGCGAGAAGAAAAATGTCTGTATCACAAATGCACAAATGCACAAATGCACAAATGCACAAATGCACAAATGCACAAATGCACAAATTCAATGAAAATGTTTAAGGGAGAGAAAATTATTTCGGTTCATATCAAGATATTTCATGAAAGTTTAATTAAACCCGTATCTAATAATCTGCATGCTACTTAGGGGTCGACTATAAACGTCATAGAGCAAGCTTCAACGACGTATCTAAATCCGAGACGTACTTACGGTAATAGAAGCTGCCTCTCAACATCGCCACAACATCGCAGAAATTCCGTGAAACTAAATTCCAGACCTGCCACGAGATCAAAGTGTCATTAAGTCAATTCGATCGCGCACAAAGTTCTCGACAAATCCTTCGTGTTCTTGGATAATGATCAGAACGATACACGGTCTCGATACTTGTTCCTATCCACCTTTCAACGAAATGGATTTGAAACGCTCCTGGTGAAAAACAGTGGCAAAATCGAAGATCGTTTGTAGAAACGATTATGTATATGTACCTATGTACCTATGTGTACGGTTTATATAGGTACATTCGATACGTTCGATAAATATAACCAAAGTTAATCACCGAAAGAAGAAGAAAACGGTAAAGCCGTCTATTTAAAATAAAATAACACATCTTTTATAAAGGAAAAAAAGGAAACATGAAATCAATGTGGTCAATCTTGCCGTTAGAATTGAACGAAAAAAGTTTTTCCAACAAACTCGAAATGCGTCATTGCAACACAATGTTCCGTCCGTACGTCCGTCGCGTAGGTCGAAGGGTGAACACAGAAGGGGTGTCGAACGGAGAGAAAGAGAGATATGGTCTAGCAACAAGGGAAAGGGTTGCTCCAGCAAGCGTTTCTGCCATGCAGTCAGCCATCTACCCCGCCGCGGCCGCGCCATCCAAGCCGACCGACCGACCGACCGGCCAACCAGGCAGTAGGGAGAGTCAGCAACGAGTCAGACAGCCGACCGAGTAAGCGCCAGTCTAGCGTGGGCGCACGTCGTGGCACCACGTGCACTCGTCTCATCCTACATTTACCCGTTTATTGTATATCTTATGTACACTTCCGCTTTTGTTCCAATCGTCTGTACATACATACACCTATGCACATGTGACCGTTTATAATTGATACCTATACCTATAGCATATATACAATTTACCTACGAGTGAATTTTCTTCGGGGATGTACCAAGTGATTGGTGTTTGTGATTAATCAACGAATGTACTCGCGTTTGCTTCTAACGAACATCACTGGAGGTAAAGTGCTCCTATTCGAGGAAGTATCAATCAAAATTATTGCTTAAGGATTTCTTTCGTTAAAAAACGGCTGTTGTAAATAGCAAAAGCTTTGATCCCGTTTGATTTGCAGATTTCTCTGAAATTATTGATAGAATTTCTTCTACTGCCAGACAGCTACTGTGAATGACGAAAGTTTCAATGGTGTTCGACTTGGAAATTTTTGAGTAAATATCGGCCCGTGAATAAATGTAGAAAGAGATGGCGAACGGTATTCGATTTGTAGATTTTTCTATAGAAACTCGAGACTGTCGTTCTGTCGTTCTGTCGTTCTGTCGTTCTGTCGTTCTGTCGTTCTGTCGGGGAAAATACGAAGTGTAACGAAATTCGCTGGTCCATTTCCGGTGTTTGATTAAGAATCGTTCCTGTCGATTCTAGCCATGTAACTCGTTGTCGCGGTTTTCCTTTGGTTGTTTCCATTTTCTGAGTTTTGATGTTCGTGGTCTCGATGCATTTCATTCTTTTCTTTCCTTTTTTTTTTTTTTTTACAAATGCAACTCTTGTGAGACAACTTTAACTTGAATTTTCACCTTTTCGTTTCATCCTAATGGAAGCTTTATTTCTCCTTCAACCAGAACGATGTTGGAAAGATTTCTTATGAGTGTTACTAAAAGTCAGTAAAAAGTAAAGCTCTTCTAGTTGAATCTTCGGTTATCTATATTCTGTACCTTCTATCTAATCTTTTCAATTTACATATTCTGAACTTGGTCTTTAAATTTTGCAGAAAACTTTCCTTGTACCAAAAGATAGTCCATTCTGTAAACGATTAACCCTTTGAGTGAATCGTGGCCCCCTTTAAAAATTAAGATATAAATACAGGTTGAAATTATATTTAATACGTGGTGCAACAACTAAAAAATTCAAAGTCATCTCATCGATTAGTGCTTGATTCGTCCCACTAGTCATCTCTATTTCTCCTAAATTTAGATGTACTTCCATTAAATTATCCATTAAGTTCGACCAGAATATTCGGTAATTTCACCGTTTTCGAAGCGATTATCGTGCCAAATTTAACACCTGAGTCATTTATTAAAGGGTACGTGTAAAAGTAGTAAAAATTCACACATGAATTAATTCCTTATTCCAGTTCGCTCTAAAATCTATTGCAATTAAAATAATTATTGAAAATAAATAAGTTTAGCCTTCAAATATGAAAAATTAAACCCTATCAATAAATAAATAAATAAATAAATAAATAAATAAATAAATAAATAAATAAATGATTACAGGCAATTTTCGTGTTATCTTCTCAAAATGTAATGTCCTAGCCATTTCGATCAGCCAAAGTTGAGTTTCTAGTTGACGAGTTCCAATGGTTTCTCGTCCCCTTTCTGTCGACAGGAAATAATTACGTCGCGTGATCGGGCTTTATTAAACGAGGCTAGGGAACAGAAATATTCCGAGCAGTTCTCGTTCCTTCAGTTCATTACACTTTCAACATTGACACACTTTCCTGACATACTTTCTCTAGTTTTCCTCTATTTTTCCGACTTTTCTAGCTAAAATACCGACTTTATAACAACCTATTCGTCGAAAACATTGTAATTTTTTCGATCGCGTACTTCAGATACCGAGTTACCTACATAGGAAAACTAAAATTCACCAGATGATAGACTGTCATCTGCACGTTTTCTCGTTTCTTCCTCGACGATGTGCTGAAAATGGGTGTCGTTCGTTAGCGAATATGTAATTAGAACTCTCGATGGAGGAGTATGGACTGGATCTTCTGATAGTTGAAAGGGAAAAAAACTTGACAACGCAATCCAATTGGTGAAATTTTTTGCCGGCTCCCCGTTACTCTATCGACCCGTTCGCGGATTAGAAACACAAATCACTTGAACGTTCAGAGCCGTTCGGAGCTGTTCGATCGGAGGAAGATGCATCACTGATAAAAACGTTGAGCCAATCCCAGAGAAAGAATTCGAGAGACGCGAGATCGAATAAAATCTAATGGAGTCTCTCTGCTTCTTTCTCGTCTTTCAAAAAGATTTTCCTTCACTATTTTGTCTATTTCTTGTAGTTTTGCAAACAACAACGTCAGGTAATTCTTTTAACTAGTACGCGAACGTATTGATCGGTACGGATCGCCTTCTTTTCCACTTTGACGATAAAACTTTTAGTCGAGTCCATCTCGAAGGAACTTGATCATTATCGGATCTCTCGTTATATTAAGCTTACATAAAATTGAAACGAAAAGTTCAATCGGTTCGTGGAAACTTACACAGAGGAGAATTAATTGATCGTCGATGTAATTATTTTCTTGGTCGAAACTTTCGTCAGCCGGTATTTGTGGAGCAATACTATTAATCAGTAGATATTCAGAGAATTGTCAGAGCAAATAAGATCGTGCGAAAGCAAAGTGGATTCTGATGGAATTGTTCCTAGAGAACGTGTTTGAAAACGTCCGTTACGAGTTTCAAATAATTCAGAAAGGTGCTTTATCGATTTCGTTGACGAGTTGGACGGATCCGAAGCGCTGCACCGCGCCGCCGCACCGCACCGCGCCTCGCCGCGCCGCACCGCGCCGCGGACTCAAAGTTACGGCAAAAGAATGTTTTTAAATGTCATTAATTATTGAAGTTTTGACGGCGTGACAAACTGTTATGGAACTGTTAGTTAAAACTCGGAATATCTCGTGTCCCCGCGATGAATTTATTCGCTTCGTTGCACCATCAATAATACGTTAGCAAAAGGAAATCCAAGTGAAACTCGTGAATCGCATCGCGTAAAGAGGAAACTTTTCAATCGTGATCTATCGAAATTCTTCTATAACGTCGATTTTGAAACATAGGAAGTTAAAATGGCATTTGCGGCAGATCACTTTGAAGCTTGTTCGCAGTTTTATTCTTTCCTCCTCTACGTAATTTAGATATAACTGCAACCGGTAATTGTCAACGGTCATTGTACCGACGAATTTCATTTGAACCTTCGTGACAAGATGAGAGAAATTTTAACCCCCCGTTATCGCGTGTTTCTTTCAATGAAAATTTTTCGAGCGTAAAACGCGAATTTTTCACGATATCGCTTCCGTGTTAATAATAAACTTGAAATCTTGCCTCGTTTATTTCCCGATCCCTTTGCGAGCCGGTGTGCATTCACGCGAGAATTTTTTGCAAATTATCATTTGGAAGCTGAACGATTCGATTTCTTTACACCAGCAACGCGAAAGTAACGGAAGAAACGAGATAATATATTTAGCAAGCATAAAGAGTAAACACGATGTTGGTCAACGGTAATTACAATCGCAAATTACCCATTGGTATTCATTATAAATATGAAATACCGGTATCTAAATGATAATGATTTATTCCCTAATTATAAATATTCAAACGTTTCGCGGTGGCTCCTCAATTAATTCACACAAAACCACGCTGCAACCTGTATCGATTTCTCCTTTCGAAATTTCGAAATGTCGAAATTTACCGCGTTCCTTTAATTTACTTCATTTTCCGAAATTCTGAAAATAGTCACGAAATTAACTAAAAAACAAATTTACATGATAGACGATTGAAGGGAAGAAAGACTGCGGCAAAACCCAAAAGGAAACAAGAAGATAGTCGGTCGAACCACGAAATTAATGTTTGAGGAAGAAACGTAATGGAACGTGGCTGGTATCGATAAAGGAATTATAGGGGTTGGAGGAGGGAAGGGAGGGCAAGAAATTCCGCGGCAAGCTTGTGTAACCAGTTCAAATGCCACCAATCTTGTCAGTTGATCCACTCAAACTCAGATTTGAAGCTGACTATCGTGTTCATAGAAGCGTGAAACAACAGCCTTTGTCGTGTATGTATGGTATGTATTACGTGTATGCACTATGCACAGTGGACATCTAAAGCTCGCCTTTCACGTTCACGGTTAATTGGGAAACCAGCTGTTCGACAGGGTCAGAAATGGATGGTGAGGAAAATAGCTGAAACAACAATCACTCCTTCGTGACATTGCTTTTATACAATTTCTTCTTATCGTTGCCTTTATCCAAGATAACGTTAATGGCGTTAATGGTGTTAATGGCGTCCATGGATCTTTAATTCCTGACAAATGATAGAAGAAGAAATGAGAATCGATTTCTTTCAAGTTATCTTCATGGTAAACAGTTTCTGTATTCAAAGTTTACAACTCCTGTCGGTTTCGTTTAGAGAAAGGGCAAATTGTAAGGAAGCCTCCTTCTTTCCAGCCAGCATTATCATCGGAATCGAGCACAGATGGCGCGGCGTTACGAACAAAAACGCTTCCCTATCGCGGGATTATCATTTAAATTGGCAATCGATACCGGCTCAGGATTATTCTTACTCGTCCATTTTCTCTGTTTTCTCCTTTGTCTCTGTATATTTTTCTTCTCCACACTTTTTTTACATTTGATTCGTTTCCCACATAAGCCGGAAAGCATCCGGAGAAGGTTGTTATACTTATTCTTCATCTTGTCGGATTAGATGTTGTCGCGATTCGAATTCATCGTCACAACGTTTTCTTAGAAACAGAAACAGAAACAGAAACAGAAACAGAAACAGAAACAGAAACAGAAAGAAATACGTGATTTTGAGGAAATTAATAATAAGAAGAATAGAATTAGAATACGTCTGTTCAACTAGACTTTGTGAGAATTCGTTGCAAACATTTTTCCTTCTATTCTTCTCGCTTTGAAAGCCCGACTCTGTTTACACAGAAGCAATGACTTCTCGCGTAAATAACCCCGTCGCGACGCTGCCTTTTGCGTCACTAAAAACCACCTTGTACCTCGACTCCGTTTAGAATTTCATAATTTCCTTTTTTCCCGTGGCTATGTTCTTGAAAGCGCGGCTACTCTTCACTGGCATTAAGGTTCGACGATAATATCAGGTCATATTGTCGTATTGTCTTGTTAAAAAGCTTTAGATATTTATTGTGCTTGAAAGAACACTCGGCGAGTATAATTATGAGGTAATTCTGAATTTTGTCGTAAAAATGTTAACGATAACGATGTCGATGTCGATGTCAATGTCAATCATAGGGTAGATACGTGTAACGGAGGTAATGAAGGGATCTCGACGTCAGATAACGAATAAAATTCCGTGGAAAGTGGCAAGCGGAATGCTTTTTACAATCTCTAGAACGCGTCTGATACTCTCGTTAACTGAAACCGCGCGATCAGGAGAGTTATTAAAGAGAGGTAACTAGTTGTCCTAGTAATTTGGTAGCTGGACGTGATGGGGTTTTAATGTCGGTCGAGTTTCTAACTAACTGATTAATTCGCTCCTCTGCAGCCGGTCGGTCAGTCGGTCGGTCGCTCGTTCTCAGCCGTTCATTTGCATCCCCATCTAACTATCATTCCTGACGCTGTTACAACCTCCTCCGGATTCTTTAATATTCTTTCGTGATTCCGCTTGATTGATTATAGAGTGCTCTTAATGGAGATGTCCGAAGAAGTTTCAGAAAGGCGAAATATAGCTGAGAGAATAAAAACGGTCGACTCTTCTCTTCGAACAGGTTTGAGAATAGCAGCGAGAACAAAAACATTCTTGCATTATACTCGTTGATAAATTTACGCTCTCGTCATACACAAAGTTTCTTAAAAGACATTATGTTTTACGAGTTTATGCAGCAATCTACTGTTTTAAAAGGAACAAACCGACTTCAGTAGCCCCCTTTGTCTCGTTTCATTCCAGCGCACCGGTGCAATCGCGTTAATTAATGAAATATTGAAATGAAATGAAATGAAATGAAATGAAATGAAATGAAATGAAATGATCGTAGCGGTGTTCGCAGACGGTTCTCGAGCTGTAATCCGTTTCTCATTCAATTCGTTACGCGGTTCCTTCAGGAAAAAAGGCATTACGTTTGACACACATTTGCTAGCGAGCGAGATTAAAGTGTTCTTTGAACAGCTACACCGAGAATTTTCCATTGTACCCAATTGTATATTATAACGCTTGAACGATTCACGCCCGCGACATTGAAGAATGCAGTCGCTTGTTAGATGGAACGAACCGAACCCTCGCGTTTCAACACGGAGAAATGAGAAATGAGAAATGAGAAATGAGAAATACGAGGGGGTAATTCAGAATACTTAACGCGCTAGAAAGATTAAAGCGATTATGTATCTCTGTAGAAATGCTGGACGGTATTCAGTATTGTGCAGAATGCGGTACTCTCGTTCGTTAACGCGTTTATTAAATCTAATTAACGATGAAAGAGGAACAATTGGGCAAAAGGCTGAAGCTGATCATTGATAATGAAAAATCTACAGCCCAGAGAATCATTCTACCTACAATAGATTTTATTCAACGCCTGTGCTAAAGCGGTATTAAAGTCAGCATCAAGTACTATTTAAATTAATGTCTGAAATAGTAGACATTACACCTACACCTTTGGGGTCGCGCAATGTGAAATATTCAAGGCAATCCGAAGAGTCTACCAGACTCGGAGGCTACTGTATTCGAAACTAATCTAGCAAAAGCTCGTAGCTGTTGCATTTTCCAGCTGCTATCGCTTGTAACGCAAAGAGGAGGAAGTAGCAGAAAGGAAAAAGCTTAATTTTCTGTAGTTTCTTCTTGTGTAGTGCAATTTTCTTTTCTTCCGATTTTATTGTTTCAGTGTAATAAGAAGAAAATAAGTTACTTTCGTTACCTGTGCATCCGTACACGTTTCGTTCATTCAAGCAACCTCGGTAAATTTTAAAAAGCAACCCCCTACGAAACTAATCCGATTTTATCAGCGAAAATATAAGCGCGAGACGAAACGAAACGAAACGAAACGAAACGATCGAGTTTCATTCGATTTTAATAAAAGTTGACGCTTTTATATCCATATCCATATCCAGTGGACGTGGAATGCCACCTGAAGTTACAGGCTACGATTTCCGCGACCGTTTTTCCACGCTGCCAGAAATGATTTGCACGTTCGAAGCTCGAAGCTCGAGCCACGAGCGTGCAAATTGGAAAACGACAAACGGCCTCCGATATGCATAAATCACGGCCGAAATCAATAAGCGAACCTATTGTTTTCCAGATACTTGGCCGTTTCAGACCTGTTTACTGCTTTCCATTCAGCTGTTTCATCGAGCTGAAGAACGAATTAAGAAAATGTTTTTCGTATATGTGTAAATCTATTTAAAGTGGTTTCAATACCAGTTGATATCGTAAAAAAATCGATGAAATGAAAAATTCCATCTTTTCATAGATCGAACTGAATACATAGAAAAGAGAAAAAATAGTTTGTCGAAGAAAGCGTAATTCCCGATCGTGTCAGCGAGAGGTTAATCCACACTCGGGAGAAGAAAAGGGAAGTCTTTTAATAACTTATTAGGTTCCTCGACTTCTGCCGCACCGTTCCGTTCGGCCAGAAGGGCCCGAAAGATCATAAAAATCGCAAGTCAAACACAATCTCTCGGCTCGCAGCCGTATATTTGCGGCTCCTCCACTCGTCGTCGCATCGTATCGACGACAATCCGCCGCGGTCGAGGAAAACAGCCGAAAGGCTGGCAAGTATAATGCGAATTCCCATTGTAAATCCGGCCAAGATCCTCGGGAAGATGAGCCAGGGATGAGAGACAGATCGAAAGACCAGCTCACCTTTCTTTCTTTCTTTAGAGTCGCGAATAGAGTCGAGAATAATAAAGAAAGAAAAAAGGAAAAGGAGAAGTAGGGAGAGAACAGGCTGGAAAAATGGAAAGAAAGGTGAAGCGGAGAAAGGAAAACGACGGAATCACAGATTTAATAAAGGCTGCTTGAAAGCGCGCTAAGCGAAAACCGATTTCATTATAATGTACCCCTACCATTGCGATCTATTCCTACTGGATGCTGACTGCCGCGAGATTTCACCCTCCCTTTTCACTCACCCCTTCTTCACTTTTCGTTGCACCAGTCCCGATTTCCCATGTCTGTTCAGCGTCGCCTCTGTTCTTTCTTTGCTCTCTCTTTCGATCTCTAATTTCGAACCGAAATGCGAAATCGCTACTCGCACGGTCACTGGCCAGACTCGATTGTCCGGTAAACCCCGAAACTTATCCTCGTCCCTTACTAGAGTATAGATATACATATATCCGCAGATAATTAAGAAAGTTTCGCCGAGATCCCGATTTTACGGAAAGTTTGCAACGATAGGGGTAGCAGAGAAGTTACGACAACTAGGGATATTGTGAGGATAATTTTCCTGAATATCGGTTAGGAAAAACAGTTGCGAATGAGTAACAGACGAGCAATTGAAAAACTCTGCATTGGAATTTTCATGAAACGCATTTAAAAATATCTATCGGCTCGAATGGCAGACGCGATAACTGGTTCGGAAATTTGCAAATCAAAATATCATTTTCGCATAAAAACATAATACGGTGGACGGGGTTTCTAGGTTTTTACGATCAGCCATTTTCGAAAATGTTACGGGAGGATTGTCGTCTCTCTCCATCGAGCTATTTGAACGTACATGTTGCATATTCATGCGATGACCATAGAAATTGTACCGGTCGCGGTTGTGCGAGAAATTCTATAATAGACGAGGTAATTTCGTTTCTTCCGGCAAACATTTCTTCTCGCGTTATGTGACAATTGTACGAAACGTTTGCGTTACGTCGTTCAAGCTACCGCGCCGTATCGGTTTTATTTCGAAATATATCTACTTATCTAATCAATGTTGTTGTACTTGAAAAATGTTACTTTACCGTTTTTCGTAGCGTCGTCGTTATGCAAATAATCTTGGTATACGCCGCGGCGCGCCGCGTCGTAGTGGTGAAACGTCGTAAAAGTCAGCGAGAAGCGTTATATCGATCTACAGCAAATATTGAAATTGCTCCCCTCACGCTTAGGTACATGCATAATTCAACACGACAAATTACAGACCGTCAAATTTCCGATATCGTACTATAATACGATAAGATTTAGGAAACACTGACCGCGGCTGCCAGGATTATCATGCGGCTCGTATTTCAAACTTTAACATTTTCGGTAAACTCTCCAGGCCTCATTTTCTCTCGATTTCCATCATTTAAACGAGTTCGAACGTGAATCTGACGAAAAATGACATTTTGCGTAGCTGACGTAGCTTCGATCGATCCTTCTGCGAAAGTGAGAAAGGTTCGAGTTTCGTCGGAAGGAATTTCCCACGGGCAATTTCGTAGCAGCTGGTCGCGTTTAAGAAGCAGCTAAAAACAGCTTCGTTTTCTAAGAGTAGGTACCTACCGCCTGTTTTCTGAATTTTCGTTCAACGACTCGCGTTTTCAACGGGAGAACCGGAGAGCTCTTGTGTCCCATGAAACGCTAGTCCACGCTTGGAAACCGAGCAAAGAGGGCTAGGCGATCCGTCTACAGACGTCAAAGTTCTCTGCTGACTAATTACGACGACGTCCTTCTCTCATCCCGTTCCCTCCTGCTTGTTCGACAGCAGCCAGACAGCCGGTACTAATGCGACGGAGTGGCTCTCAGATGCAATGGCATCCGTCAAATCTCATTTGCCTGCCTCTTGGGCCAGTGTTTTGCCGAGTGTCGAGACCGAGACCGAGACCGAGACCGAGACTCGTTTAGCCCCGTCGTACACCAGCTACCTTACCGGCCAATAATAACCGGCTCGACGAGCGGAAAATTAGTTTCTGATTGGATTAGCAACCGGTTAGTCGAGCTACAGGCTTGTTTTTCGCTTCTACGAACGGTCAAATGTCGCCTGAACCTGACAGAACTCTACCGGATTAATCGGTTTATTGAATCAAAACGTTGATTGATTGATTGCTCCAATTTGAGTACGGGATCATTTTTATAAAAATAGCTAGGTAAAATTCCAATTAAAATGTAAACCAAATTATTACTTTACGAAACTTATTCTTAGACAAAGGTTAATTGCAGAAACGCGAAAGGGACAAACCATTTCAACCTATTGCAAACTGCAGCAAACTCGCTACATAGCATCTGGACATAGAGTGTTAATCCCATTTATCCGTGCAGTTCGTGACGATTTTGCTGAGCCCAAGTAAGCATTGTGCTCAGCATTGACGATCTGAGTACCTATAAAAACTTGAATAAGCAAACGAGATAACTGTAAAACTCCACTTTATAATTATCGCGTGACGTTTCTACGTCTAATCGGATGTTATCGATTCTTTAACAAAATTTTACTCTTTTAGATCGTTTGCGAAACGTGTCAGATAGAATGTCCGATAGAAAACTGATTATGTATAACTGTAGATTGTCAGTTATCGGAATGATTTTAATCCGCATTAAGATACTTACTTTCAATCATGTTGATTGAACAAGTAATATTTATAGGTAAAAAAGTTCGATCCATTTGAATAAAATAGAGTTTTCATAATCTACATTTCATTCAAATCATGACGCGATTAGATATATAATATGATTTACATGGCGGCACTTGATTAAACGAGAAGGAAACTTGTCAATCTTAAGAACATTCCACCCTTTTCTATAATAACTTTATTTTCGATAATACTTGCTTCAAGAGCTTTCGAAACGACCAAGTTCGCGTATTTAGTACTATTTAGATTTACGATTAGATGTATCTTTAGAGAGATCTTTTCAGCGGCGCGCGGCGATAGCGGGAACGTTAAAGCGAATTACCCAGTCTTATCAGCCGTTATGAAATATTGCGATTTCACAATGGATAATATTACCTAAAGAGAATGAAGAGAGGGCTAGACGCGCGGTTACGCTCCAACTCTGCGAACGTACTAACGGTGAACGTTTAATCTTCGTTTTAACCTGAACTTCTAGCAGAAGTTAAACATTTAATAAGACAGAGATTTTTCCGGCTGCCACGGATAACGCAACAATCTTTAAAACACACTTTTACTATTTCGTACATTCCTACGAAATCCTATCAGCCTGGTTTCTACTGATCAATAGCCATGCACCCGCGGTTCTATCCAACTATTACAAATCTATTCTACTTATATGACTTTACGATTAGAGTCATTAAAAATGAATACAACTGTATAAGAAGAAGCTTTCTGTCCACCTGTGCTTCTATTCTCCCGATTTCCCATGTCTGACCACCTACCAACAATGAATGGCCATCTACCGTTCTACTACTACCCTACTGAATGGGTCCCCGCCTGACCTATCGTAAATCTATACTACTTACATACATGTATCGTTCGCTGTCTTTAACGCTTTCATCGTCACGCTAGACTCGTTCAAAACCTTTTCAATTCTCTCTCTCTCTCTCTCTCTCTCTCTCTCTCTGTTAACCATATTTACAAACATTTAGTAAGATTATTTATGAACCGAGTAAGTAAGTTAACGTAAAAGTTCTTCTCCCATAACTTTTTATCTCGAACGCAAATGAACGTCGTTTTTCATTATTTTACGAGCAATTCCCGGGAATTACGTTGTTCGTAGCAATTATTAAAATACATGCTTACGAGGTGAATAATTTTCTTGCCCAAGAACATTTACCCTGGCCGTGTTTCTTACCGCTAGAACCGAAGAGAAATCACCGCTAAGTGTATTCTAAGGATAATAAAAAAAAAGCTATTCTTCCATTTCTGAACGTGTAAATGGAGAGTGTGTTTTTACCTCAGACTGAAAGCGATAGAAATCAAAATGACGAGGGAAGAGCTTTTCAATAGAAAGAATGTGACCGATTCATAGTTGAAATAATCACATTACCGGCTGCATAACGATTACGAGTTTAAATTTACCACGACTCGGCTGCATTTATGAAGGAAATAAACAAGTTGGCGAACTTTTAAATGAATTTATTATATTTGTGAAATAGCAATCTACGACGAAACGGTGCAGGAAACTCGTAGCGTAATTATCCCCTGTTAAAAGTTCGCGAAGAAACAATTTCCACCGCTTTTTCTTCGTTTCTCCTTCCTTCTACTAGACCCCTTCTTCCCGTGACTCGATGATTCTTTGTCGTGGCAACAACCGCGAGCGTTTCGCAAACGAGAGAAAGAAGAAAAATTAGTCGGACGTAATTACTTTTTGCAAAAACTTTAATAACTTCCGTGCTTAGAAAACTAAAAGAGAAAATGAATGCCTAGAGAATTCGTAAAATCTCGAAAAATTGCTTTCGCCCTTTTTCCTTTTCGCTCCTTTCAGCGTCGAGATTTCGCGCGTGTTCCCGATTTTTACGCACACACTTCTTTGCTCTCTCTGATAGAACAAGTCGAGAAATACGTGCAGGAAATACGAGAAAAGTTCTTTCAACTTTTCCAAACTTTTCGTCCGGGTCTCCTTATAATCTTCCACTAACTTATTAGCTCTCGAGCTCGAACTCGAACGTGCAACGATCACGCTCGTGTTTCTCTTCTGTTGAAATTACGAGCTAGATTCGGCCGATAAATAATCGAGAATCACGTTAGGTGAAAAAGTTGGATCACTCTTTTCGCACAGAATCTTGCAAGATTCATCTTGCTAGATGAAAATGAAATTTTTTTTGCCTAGCTTTTAAATAGAGAACGACTTCCAATCAAATTACCGTCTCACGCATAACTTTTGTTCCGACCTTCATCATCAATTGAATTTCTATCTGCCACTGTGTTCTCTCTATCATGGAATTTACATACCTATAGATTGCACCATTTTGATCCTTACTTTACATACATACACTTTTATTATACATATTATTATCAGCAAAGCACCTCGTGTAACCAGAGAAATTCTATATATGCATCAGACTATGGTATGTACATACATATTATGAAACTTTTCCCGTTTACGATTCTCAAGATATCAAAATGTTGCTTCTTAAAGTCAATATTTCAACGAGTCGCAAGTTTCTTCGTTTCTCTGTTAAACTGAACGGTTGCACTGAAATACACGACTGCGAAGTAACAACACTGGCGGATACTGTTATCGCAAACAGAGTGCAGCGAACACGACCCGCTTTTGTTCACACGATTCTGCATGGAACTGCTTTGGAACAATGACATCTCAAAGGACCTCGCTACCGGACAGTTTGTGAACTGCAATATCGCAAATGACGAGGTGCGCAAGGCTAAAAGAGTCGTCGTATCGTGGTAGTATCGCTTCCTGAAAGTCGCTAACAATAAGAGAACTGTTGTACAGGCAAGGAAATATGCATGAGCGATGCGTTCTCAGAATATTTTAGGTACTTATGTATGTATGTATGTATGTAAGACGAAGAAGAAAAATTTACCAATAAAACGATCAGACACTGCTGCCGTTACACCTCGATCACCCTTAATAACCAACATTAAGGCTATGATCGGAAAATTCGGAATTCATATTCCACGAAGGTTGCAACGACTTGTACGAAATCGATCCAGCTCTCGCAATTGGTAGAACGTAACACGAGCCCGGTCCGAATTAATTACGCGCGACACTATCGCGTTTCCAGGCTCGAGGTGTAGACAGTTGGCGCGCAAATCCCAACGAGGGGATCCCCTGCAACATATTTCATTTATCCGAAAAGTTGTCAGCCTCGTGGAAAGGAAAACTAATCGTAAGCGGCGCGACGAGCAGTCATTGTTTTCCGTGTCGTGTGTCGTTAACGACGATCGCTCGACCCCTTCGTTCAACCCCCTTCGCACATCCTTGCCATTGCAATTTAATGGCAATTCGAGTACCTCGATACACTTTCTCGTCTTGGTTTATTCGTTTATTCATTTGCGCGAAATCGTTGCCACGAATTCCAACCAGAAATCCTGTCGTCCTACAGCGTAGCTATTATTTTCAATTGAATTTCAAGTGAATTTCAAGTGAATTTCATTAAAAAAGTATCAGATTATTTCAAGTATTAAGATTAAAAAGAGCCGACACATTGGCTCGCTTATTATTCAAAGGTAAGAGTAAGTAAGTACTACTTGTACAGTCCCTTTTAGTTTCACTGCTAAAAAATGTACACGAACCCAAAGAATAGTTGCAATCTGTCACGAAGCCCCCCGACTTATGCAATTTATAAACTGCCATGGAATGTCAGTCTGATCGGAAAGTATGTTGGAAATTGTGTGCCGTATCGAAAATATTCTGAAATTATTCAAATCACGCGAACCAGTTTATCCGTAGTCCGCGTGCCATGGAATATTAATAATGGAATAAGCGAAATTTAATACGTAATTTCGTTACGTAAACATACCTGAATTTCATGAATTACGTTTCAGCTTCTGTATTATGCATGAGGTTGGCTCCTGTAAACGCACAAAGCTTTTTCTACTGTCTTGATCGTCAGGTAAATTGCGATCTGTCCTGTCACATTTACACATAGCAGGGATACGGTCGACCCGTTTCTTACGAATAAACATTGTTTTACGCTTCGAAAAGCACTTGTGCAGCTTGAAAGCGATAACAAGAAGTCCTTTTGTGAAACAGCAAAAGCGTCGTGAATCGAGCATAAAGTACGCGTACAGTGTAAGTACACTGTAGGGAATCATAACGATATCATTTACACGGTACTACTATGTTTTCACACCGTCTATACTCGTGCGAAAGTTTTCGGTACCATTAGTGCGTCAACGTTTGTCAAACGACGAGAAAAGGAAGCGTGAAAGCTGTGTCAATATTGCGAGCAATTTAAACGTAGTCAAGTCAACGGAAACAGGATTAAAAAGGAATAACCGAGCTTCTTACAACGATAAAAGAGAGAGAGAGAGAAAGAAAGAAAGAAAGAAAGAAAGAAAGAAAGAAAGAAAGAAAGAAGTCGTTGAAATAGAAAGAATGGTCGGATCAAACACAGAAACGATTGGTAGCAATCGACTGGTTTGATTTACGAGCAAACCGATTGAATTTAATTCAGAATCGACAACCGTGCCTCTCGAGCGCTACACCACCGCACCGTACGATTGATTTTGTCTTCTATTCAACGGATTATTTGGAATATCAGCCGCGTAATTGAATTTGTGTAATTGAATCTCCGACATCGATGGGCTGCGATTAATTTTAAGGGCGGTGCTTTTATCGATCCCATCGTAAACTCATTTCAGGTTACCTTAACCCTCGAGGGAAAAATCCCCGAGAAATGCAACGTGAAAAAGTTTTACCCTGATTCGGTGCACAAATTAATAAACATTTTTAACTAGTACCTACTCATATAGTACGCGAACCTATTTCTATTTCATCTTGAAAATTACAGGATGTCAGTCATAACAAATGCACTTATTGTATTTGAAAATTACTCACTCTTGGTGAAACTCCCACAGCAGGCAAGGCACAGCAGACTCCCCATGAATTTTCATGATTCCTGAAATATAAAATAAAAAAATCAAGGTTAGGTATTTGACGAGTCGACGAGCTGTTTACTAGCTTAATTTTCTGGCACAACAGACCGTTTCCAACAAGAGGAACAAGATCCCTTAAACGCTCTACCCCCGTGGTGGCTAATTTGATCGCGAGATAATAGGTAATCTCGTTGGTATAGCTGGCCGATTTGGTTTGTAAATAAATTGTCGATCGGCGGAAGCCGCCAGCCATTATGAATATTCCTCGCAGGGGAAAATATAAACGCTGTATTCGCGCGTTTTGACCAGGAATTTAATAGGGGAGAAAGAGATAGACGTTATTCGATCGCGAACCATCGAGCGTTATTGCGTTAGGGCTGACTACGCCGTTTCCAATCTTGAATTATAGGGCTTTCTCACCGGATCGATCGAGATTATGCTGTATTACGCTGGTGATCGCGCGTTTCAGCGTTTTAACGCTCTATAATCCCCTCCCATCCTATACGCTTTTCCTATACACTTGATCGTTTATCTTCTTTCAAAGTGTTCAAAATTAAAACGATTATGTACCTATTATTCCTAATACGAAACGAAGCCAACAACATTCCCATTTTCCATTGTGAACAGGCATCCGTCGTTCTTGAGAACATACCCTGATAGTTAATTAAACGTGGTAAAAATTTTCTTGGAAACAAACGCATCGTAGTTATGTCTCAACCCTTTTTGACTAATTAAAGCGTAGCACGTAACATTAATTAACACGCTGTTCTGTGTACGAATGAGATCAGGCCTTGTAGGATGAAAAATTAGGCGACGTAATTGACACCAGCGCATCGCAGAGCAGCGCAGCGCAGCGGTTCCTTCAAGCGCTCCCAATAAATCGCCCTCGATTACTTTTTTCTCGATCCTTCTTTCTCTGTTTCCGTGGCAGCTCGATCCTTTTCTCTTGAAGGGGCGAAAGCTTCGAACAAATGAAACCTTCGAACTCGTTACAGCTACGCGAAGAAACGAATTTATCGTCGAAATTCAGGTCAAAGGTCCATCGGGTAAAAATTGAACTCCATTGAGTTAAGAAGCGCGATAAGAATGTCGGCGAACTTTCGCCTCCTTTCTAATGACGGAACCGAGTGGCTTCCGATTAAATTGATATTTTCATTTAACTTTCCCATACTTTGTATGGACCAATTAGAAGAATTATTTCAAATATACATATATTGCTTATAAATGTACGTGTATGCTGTATGAACTTTTATAAACTCAACTTTATAAATACAAAGATTTCGAATTCTGTTGAAAATCTGCTTGAATGGTGACGAATAGCGTGGTAAATAATTATCCGGCTGTTGGAAAATTGACAGTCAAGAAGCAGCATCGGAACCTGAATTGGAAGCCGATAATTATCAAGGAATTAATTATAGCGAATCGAGAAGAGCCACGCCTGTTTCGCGTCGAGCAGAATTTGACGGCGATTGTCATAGGGTTCTGGCCGATCTGCGACTCGACACACCGTATACCATATAAGTACATGTATGTATTTAGTTAGATGCACCCGTTAAGCTGACTGCCGATAGAACTTGTCCAAGTTGCAAAAGCGAGACTGCACGTTCTCGCACCGGCTGTTCCCAAGTTCGCGTTTGATTCAGCGAAATAGTTGCCGTGATAACTTTACACTCGATCCCTCTATGCTACAGGATTAACGTCGAAAACTAGATCCTCGAATATGTACAGAAACAGATTATTTCCTGGGAGTGCAGAAATTTCAAAATTCTCCATCTCATGAAAGAATTACGATAAAAACGAATTAAGATGAACTTCCGCACTCCTGGAGGTTAAAGTTAATCAGATCTGTGTCTGGCTGTTAAAATTCGAATTGAACCGTGCATCCTTCGTCTTAATCATCTTTCATTACTTTTGCACGGTGTTGCATTCACTCATTATTGCTCTCTCGACTTGAACCGGGGCTACTTAACCAGACCGTTATATTTCCAACTTCGCCAACTTGTTCGTAGTATTATACAATTCAGAACTACATCATTGTTTCGATTTCTTCTCCTTCGTTCTCTTTTCGTGGTAAGCTTGTAATTCGTCGTAGCATAGAAACAATTCTAACTGAAAATACACGAAACGCATCCATCACAACCATCATAACCATGCTTTTCTCCTTGCTTTAAAGGAAGAGAAAAGAGAAAAAGGAGAGCGTGGCATGTTCTTAAAAGCACGAACTTTCCGCCGCCGCCGCCGCCGCCGCCGCCGCCACAGCATTGATTGGCAGCGTGTCGGAAGAAATTGTGGACGGTAGAAGGAGGACTCTCGCACCAACCCTCGTTTTCTTTTCTCTTGCCAACACGCCGCTCCTCCTTCCAAGGGCGCGATTACCATTTTATCGGGTCTGATTTGCGAGCACTTTACACGAACCCTGTTACTAGATGGGGGATTGCCAGCGAACTGGTGCACTTACCAGCAACCTCGTCGCTCTTTCGAGGGGATTTTAGCCAGGTACCAGGTGCCACCTATGCGTACCTCTTTTATATTGATGCACACGTGTGTTGCATTCAACGACACAAGTCGATACCTACGATATTCGAGAAAATATCTTTATTACACTCAAACTTTTTCTCTTTTCTTTCCTTTTTTTCTCGAAATATCAATAGGTTGTGTAGGTAGCTATCTATTGAAACTGAGATACGATTAACCTTTTAATTGATAAAACGATTGATAAGCGATTAATTGTTGTTTTTTGTCAACTATCTTACTATGTATAAGACTTGGAGTATTTACGAGTTACCCGTTAGCTCGAGTCGATTCTCATTGTCGGCTAACGAGCGTTCAGCATCCCCTCGAAAAACGAGGACGCGCGATAATGCACCAGCTGAGCACTAACCCTCTCGTGATTGCTTGCCAACACTCGATTTATCGATCAACACTTGTTGTGCGGTTTCTTGGACTTGGTCGTCTTAACGTTTCACATCGTGCGACAACTTTCTTTCTAGCCAACCCTCTTTATATCGAGAGCGTTTGTTTGCTATTCTAAGTGCTTTCGTTAATCTTTTTCGTCGTTGCAAATCCAGGAAGTCGCGAATTTTTCAATTTTATCGGCTCAAACTCTATCAGTCTTGTCTAATAAAATAGAGAGAATGAGATCGATGCGAATAAATAGGAAATCACGTATGTACCATATGTGTGAATTTCAATCTGACCCAGGATGAAAACAATGTTTGCCGACGTCTCGCGGTTTATCCTGCAACTCGATACGAGTTTGGTGAATCGATCACGAATATCATAAACAGCGTCGCATCGGAAGAAAGCTTCGTGTAAACAGTGATTTAATTCGATTCTGTAATTTTCGAGGGCTGGATCGTCGCGTCGCGTCGCGTCGCGTCGCGTCGCGTCGCGTTGGATTAATTGGAATCGCAGATAATCGGAATCGTGTTGTCTGTCAATTATTGTTCAACAAACGAATTGAAAGGTACATTGATTACGTTTTGCGCTGGACGATCATCGAATCTCACGTTTCCATTAATAATTCGTTGTAAACCGAACAAGAATAATAAAGCGTGAACAGTGTATGGCTGAAACGTTGGTTGGGGCGAAAAAAGTCCCTTGAGAAAAACCAGGCCGCTTCCGCAATGAAACTGTTGTCTGAAATTAACGAGCCGCTCGTGTACCAATCGCACGGATGGCTGGTAAACAATTATTAGCCCATTATCTCGCGGACATTAATTACCCTCGATTAAACTATAAACTATAAACTATAAACTATAAACTATAAACTGTTCGCCGTAATTACTCGGCGTGGCCGAGTTCCAACACGGATAAAAAGAATATTGTATAAGAAAACGTTCTCTTCTGCCAATACTGGCTCGACGATCTTTTACTTTTTGCCATAATAATAATTAAAAGTGGTACTGCATAGGTCATGCACTTTTCTTATAAAAATTTTCAAAAGGGATACTTTCTTGAGAAAGAAAAGGAAAGTGGGTACATATCGTAAAAAGAGTTGAAGAATGACCTACCAGAAACAGAAGCATTAGTACTCGAGCAAGGATCAGAGAATATTCCATGCACAGTGCAGAGTTGCATACATGGGGGTGTGCAACGAGCGTAATCACCAAGGTGGAATCCCATTTTTCCAAGCCACGCGACCACTGGTCATGCAAGAGTCGTAATTACCTCGCGTAATTAGCAGATAACAGATAGACAGAGATACACCCTTGGTTTCCAACGTGTCCTGCACACCGGCCACTGGTTATGCCTGGTTCACGATGCGAGAATAACGAGTCCAACCAGCTCGATTACTCTTTCTTCTTTTTCTTTTTCTTTTTCTTTCGTCGAAAAGATTTCAACTCGTTACGCTCGTGGCCTGTGAATTATTACAATAGGTACGGCTCGCGCGAATGCTCGCAATTATGAATCTATTAAAGAGATCCTTAGAAATATATACTTTGCAGATACGACGAATGCGATAACAGGTATTTCGTTACCAACTCGTAATTGAACATTTTTCCTCTCACCCTGCCTCTATTCTGGTATCCCCTAAATTTCAGACAAGCCTAATTTCCAAGTTGTCATAGACATCGCAGATGTGGCCGCCATTCAAATAGTTGGTCGACGTTTAAACGAGTTTCCAGCAGAATAGAAACGTCGAGTCGAGGAAAAAGGGGGATGAGAACAGACCGATGATCATGGGGAGAAACTTTTCCCGTTTCCCGTGATTCGTTGGCTGTCGAGAACGGGTCCAAGGGTGATTATCGTACCTTTTGGCCGGCCAGTTAGCGACACAATCCGATTAGACGATTTAAAATCGATGAGGGGCTCGACTGGTGACGGATGGAAAGTGGACGATGGCTGATGGAATCGTGCTAAACTGCTAGGGACAGCGACCGGACAGCGCGGCGGTTCGCAATTACCATTCATTACTTTGTTGGAACCAATTGACATAACTGATTGGTATTCGGCTGCCACGCCACCCTCAAAGGACCTTCGAAGCACGGGAAGGGTGCTAATGCAGTTAGCCACGTCTGATCGTGAGTGCAATGTTACTTGCGTCTACATCGGATCCTATCCAACAAATTGTCAATTATGTTATTATATATAACAAGGCAATCTTTTTTCATTTCTCGATATTGATGTCAGCCCATGCTATTTTAGAGTAGGTATATCAAGACGATAATAAATATCAGCTGTTATTTTCAAGATTACCAAGGGAATATCAAAGACCGGGGATCGATAATATCGAAGAACACTTAATTTGTTTAACTATTGCTCGTGAATGGACGATAAGCTATCCTCGTATAATGCTAAATAGTGAACATCGAACCCGATTGTTCACCTCTATTTGCCCGCGTGTGAAACATCCCCCGTGAGAATTTCCCCTGATCAAGGATCAAGAGGGGAACGTTGGACGGTATTGGCCGGCTGAATTTTATGCCGCTCCGAATCCAATTACCCTGAATAATTTATCGGCGAATCACAGACGTTAATGACATCGGGTCGAATTAAGCGAGCTTTCGAAAAGTGCACCGGCCACTGGAGTCCGCGAGAACACGCTCCTGTCGCCAATTAGTATTCATGTCATGGATAAAGTTCGCGTTTTTACGTCGACCTCGACCAGTTCGATTATTCACGCCACTCGATGTAACTGCCTCCTGATTTCGTATTCCTTTTTTATAGCTTTTCGATCACTCTACTCGCGCTATATCATTTCGGGGCTCGTTCTTGCGTTTTCCATTCTTTTTGTCCCTTTTTTTTCAGCGATGGACGTTCAGCATGTGATTTAGACGTTTCTAATTTCTAATTTTTAATAATTCGAAAAAACGTTGAAACTACCATAAATATTGTCAAGACCTCTTACCATTTCTTTTCACGCTTTTGTCGTTTGTTAACGAAAAGAAAGAGCAGAAAAAGCAGAAAAAGCAGAAAAAAAAAAACAGAAAAAGGAAGGAAGAAGGAAGTTAGCGATTACCTAAATCGTCCTTTGAAATTGCCCATCATTCCCGCAACGAATCCTACAAGTATGCAAGAAGTTTGCCGGGACGGGGAAACGATCGTTCAACGTCGTCGACAGGAAGGGGTCGCAAAAACCGCTCGACGGATGCAGTTCGCTGCGTTAAACGGAAATCGTTTCAGCGAAATTCGGAGAAACCTGGCTGGCTTCCCGGTGAGAGAAACTGGTCTAAATGGCTCGAAAATTGTAACAGGCTTCCCGATCTTACTCAAGTATTAGCCGCTATTTATCATTATCAGTTAACTTTCCCTTCGGCCCGACGCGACGCGACACTTCGTCCAGAATATCGCTTAGTCAGATTTTGCGGAATGAGAGAAGAGGACTAAGAATCTAAGGACTAAGAAAGTTCGCTGGTTACAGGGAAATATATTTTTCAACATTTTTCCTTTGACACGACCAGAGGGGGCGGGGGGCTGAAACTTATAAAAGTTTTAATGATTTCTCCTGTACCGCAGGCTACTTCGCTATCTGATCAACTTTTACAAAACGAATCGTTTCGTTCTTATTTCGATCATTTTTTTCTTCGATTCTGCCTATCGTTGAATTTCCACTTCTAAACCGGACGAAAAATGGAAAAGTTTCGATTCGTTTCGAATGTACCAAGCGAGCTAACTAAATTACCCAAGTGACAATAACCTTTTATCTCGTATTTCGATATAACGTGTCTGCTCGATCTGAAATTTCCTATCGAAAGAAAAAAAACTGCTAATAAACGTTGAAATATTTTACGTCGATATTGCAGGTGGATAATCTGCGGATCGAGCAACGAGCCACCTCCCGGTTCAGCCCGTTCAGCCAGCCGAGAATAGGGTTCGCGACAAAAGCAGGGGTGAGTTGAGCTATTTTTAATCCGTCGCGGCGGCGCGGCGGCGCGGCGGCGCGGCGGCGCGCTCGTTAACGCGCTTCGATTTTATGATAATGTAACCTCGCTAACGAGCTAATGCCTGATAAACCGTATCGCAACATTCCTTTGAAGACGCGCGCACGGATTAATTTTATTACTGTCTCGTCGAGACTTTTGCCGCCGTACTCTGTGAAAAGGGGTAGGTGCTCGAAAATTCACGATCCACAGGGTGAAAAGGCGCCGAAAGAGTTGCCGCAAAGAAAAAAAGAAATCGTGAATTAATTAAGAGGGTGGAAGTTACCGTACTGCGAATAAGACATACTACATATAGGTACATACCTATTTCGGATAGATTGTTACCTATAGGTATATTTTTTAATATAGTCGAGTTATTTTTATTCCTGCGGTAGAAAAGAAACAACGCGAGCATGATTGATCTTGTCAGGGTGAAACGTTGAGGGTAACTCGGTATCCCAGTAAAATGGAGGCCATAGACAAGATGTCTACGTCGATTCTCGACGGGACCAACTCGAGAGGAACACGTTCTGAATACATGCACCGTGTGTACACAAATGAAGCCGATGTTGCGCGAGTGCACAAGTTTTCCGAGTGTTCCTCGGTAACGTCTGAAAGAGGACGAGAAAGAACAGTGAACAAGGGACAGAAGGATAAGTTGAAGAATGTGCACTCAACGTGATTGGTGCACCGCTGCATCGCTGCATCGCTGCATCGCTACACCGACTCAACGACAAAGGTTGTCTGCATGAAAACTTGAGAATTTCCACTCGGCCACTCGTGTGCGTACACTCTTCTTACCCTTTCGAGCTACACGTTCCAAGAACAACCAAATACAACGCTCTCGCGATTCTGGCTACTGCTGAATTCTTTGAAAATTTCGAGGAAGCATTATCAACCTATCGAAACTATCGAATCGATTTATCCTTCCGGTTACTAAACAAACTTTCCATTCTATCATTTTTCTTTATGAAAAGCTTGCACTTATTTGATGAGTTAACAGAAAAGTAGTAGGTAAGTAAGTTTATGTTGAGTTCAGTTGTGTTGTAGGTACATAAAATTACCGTAAAACAACACTTACGACACCCATCTCATCGTCAATTTAAATCTTGAACTTTGAAAAAAATAATTGCAAAAGCATATCATCTGACTTGTATATGCCGCGTTCAAACATATACATATTTGTATAATTAGAAAGCGCAATATTCGTTACTTTAACAGCTTTGAATCGCATTTAAGGGAAATTAAACCTAATCTATACGATAACTTTAGAACCACGAATTTCTAGATAAATTGATTTAGGTAACTTCTTCTATCGAGAGCAAAACTCGTTTCTGTGGTGTAACGGGGCTTCCTTCCCTTTTACATTCGAAAGACCACAATATTAATTAACAGCAAATTACATAGAATTACCGCGAAAAATAAAATCTCCCGTCGCATCGCGTCGCGTCGCGTCGTGACGGAGAAATGAATTCTCCTAAGGTATTAAAAATTAAAGACGTCAACGGAAGTGGCCGGAATAACTTCGTTCGGTATTCACGTTTCCCTTTCCAGCTGCAACTTTTTCTCAGACGTTCTCAAGCATACCGCGTAATTATTCTATGAATATTCGGATATTCATGAAAGTCTCTATAAAATAGCTGGCGGACGCTGGCTTGCTAAATAATTCAATTACATGAAACCCGGAAGCGGACAGTTAATTAACAGACCGTGGAGATTGGCCGTCGCGTCGGTTCCTTTTTTCTTTTTTCTCTCCTTCGATCATGCAATTTCAACGAAAAACCGTAAAAATATGATGAAAGAGAGAGTTTTACTTTCTAATAGAAATTTTCATCTGCTCTCGATGCATTTTTTCATTTTTTCATTATTTCATACTATAATATGTACCGAGCGTGCTATCCGTCGCAATTGCAATTCTATTTAGCTCGATCAAGATTTTTTCACAGTGTAATTAATTTGCGAATCATTTTTCTACCAGTTTCCTAACAATAATTGCAATCGTAACGTGGAAATGTAATGGGTTTTGTAATTTTTTAAACGAATAAAGTTGTACAATATTTAAAGAAAATTAATTTTTTTACTTTTTTTGATTTTTTTACTTTATTTGTTTTTCTTAAATAAATGAAATTCCAAGTAAAGAGACGGCAAAAAAATGGCCATCTCAATGAAAATTAATTTTATTACTCAAAATTACATTGATCAATGATTCTCGTCAGTCAAAATAATACACGTATGTATATGTATACCTAGACATTTCATTAATACTCCAAGTGCGAGTGGAAATTGAACCACCTTTAATCACGCGGCTGTGTCAAGTGTTACAATAACGCGATAAAAATTTTTAAATAATAATGGGCTTACGCAACCGCTACTATGCTGTTGCTATACAAATATCTAATTATGGGAAAGCTTGGTCTTCTTGTCGTTAAATTTTCATCATTTTGGAAGTTGAAATTTGGATGCACCAGAGCCAATAAAACATGAAGTTGCGTTTTTTCAAACGCAAACGGAAAAGTGTTGAGATATGATGAAACGTGTTATTAGAAAATGAAGAAAGAAAGAAGGAAAGAAAGAAAGAAAGAAAGAAAAGTACTAATCGTGTGGAGCATTAATGGAGATTAGGAGTAGTGTAGACGACCGAAGCAGCCCCAGGTAACCTGATATTGGCTGAATCAACCCTTGTACCTATTACAACTTCAGACCCAACGCTAGAGGTGTATACCAATAGATCAGACGGAACATTCAATACGCTTTTGACGTTGACAGTGACAGAAGTTTCGGAAAAGTTGATCAAGAGCACAGCAGCCCTGGATCCTATACTACGAACAACAGCCAAAACGTTTTTCGAAAGCTCCAACACGTTCAGATAACTGTGAGCGACAGCGGATTTGTCCTTCAAAGCGGCCAAAGCTTTGAACACCTTGTAATGGGACACTGCTGCCTGTTTCTGTGCCGCTAGATTCAGATACTTGTAATTGCTATGGACGGGCAACCAAGTGACATTTGTGGTAGAGAATCCAGCGCTGATAGTATTGTCCCATTGGTAGGGAGTTCTTTCTGGATCTCTCGACTTGATATAGTACCTCTCCGGGCCAGCATTGCATCCAGGCGGGTCGATGGTCTCCTTGTACGTGAAATTCCTGTCCTCCATTCCGATTTCGTCGCCGTTGTAAATAACAGCTATTCCAGGAAGCAACATCGACAACATGGAAATTTGATCGGCTCGTCTGGTACCGAATCTCGTGGCTACGCGGTGGTTGTCGTGATTTCCAACCACCCAGTTAGACACCTTCCCTTTTGGCACACTGCTCACCCACCTGTCGATCAGTCTCTTGAAGTCTGCCGCGCTGGACTGGTTGTTCAGCTCGCCGATGAACATAAAGTTGAAGGGCGTGACACCACTGGTGTAATACTTGACCGTTTGTTCGTGGTTGGCGTACGCTTCCGTCAGAGTAATCTTTGATTCAGAATTGCTATTGTCAGAGTGATCGTCCAACAGTTTTCTCCAGCGCTTTAGCACCTCGTAAGTTTCATTCAGGTTTTTTGTGTAAATATGAAGCAGACTGTCGTAATCGTCATCAGGGACACCGGGAACGTTTGCCTTCGGTTCGTCACGGAAATTAGGGTCCTCGAACAGATGATTAATCGCGTCGATACGGAATCCATCGACTCCGCGGTTCATCCAGAAGGTCAGTACGTTCATCATCTCCTGATTCAACCTTTCACTATGGTAGTTCAAATCCGGTTGACCCCTTGCGAACTGATGCAGGTAATACTGTTGGCGTGAGTCATTCCATTCCCAAGCTGAGCCTCCAAAGTTGCTCAACCAGTTGTTCGGCGGATGTCTGTTTCCATTCACGATCTTGGCATCGCGCCATACGTAGTACTCGTCGTACGGTTTTATCCTTTGTATGCTCTTATTGAACCACGGATGCTCGTGAGAACTGTGGTTAGGCACAAAATCCAAGATCACCTTTAGTCTAAGGTACCTGGCCTTGGCCACGAATCGGTCAAAGTCGGCCAAGGTGCCGTAGTCTGAGTCGATGTTCGTAAAGTTGGAAATGTCGTAACCGAAATCGACCTGTGGACTCGAGAAGATGGGGGACAACCAAACAGCCTTGGCACCGATGTCCTTTACATGCTCTAGCTTGCTGGTAATGCCGTTCAAGTCACCGATACCGTCTCCGTTGCTGTCTTTGAAGCTTCTCGGGTAAATTTGATAGAGAACAGTGCCACGTTTGTACCAGTCGGTGCTGGGTTCCGCGACAACGAGCAGCGCAAACAGCGCGAAACACGCGACCAAAAATAATCGAACCATGCCGTCGAATAACTACTATTTAGTAATGGCTCGTCGAGCAACGGCCGACTCTTTATAAAACTCCTGCTATCAGATTGTAAGATAAAAAACAGACAAGTAACTCTGAGTAACAAGTTAATCGATCGATCGGACGATCGATTACGTCGACAAAAGGTGGTTTTACATTTCAAGTGATCGTTGACGAGATAAAACGACTATAAACTACTTCACGATAAACCACATTATCGTACGTCGTCGCGTCGCATCGCGTCGCATCGCGTCGTACCGACCTGTTTGTTACACGTTCTCCTTTTCCTTCAATCTTTTCATCTTATCGATGCTCTTTACAAAATCACTTTGATAAGAAGGAAAAAAAAGATAGATCAATTAACATGACACAATTGGAAAATTTTCCAGAGTTCTCTTCGCAAACAGAAGGTTGCTTCTTTCTGACAATAAAGATTCGCTACCGATAAGACGAATCTTGTTCACCTACATACCATATTGTATATGTATGTACATACATATATGTACCTATGTTTCTGCGATAATCTCATTGTATTAGTATTTTTCACACGCGATAGAAAGGAAAGACGCGCGTGTGTGTCGGGCTCCGACAAACGATTTATCAAAGTTTCAGTTATCGATAAAACCGAAATTTTCAATCGATTTCTCGCGCCTGGTATGTATAGAGTTATAGAGGTACGATTTAAAACGGATCCTGCAAAGAGATAGTTCATCGGGAGCCAACGGACTGCCAATATTCATCAAATTTTCAACGATGTCATGGGTCGACCTCGTTTTTTTTTTTTTTCTACAACCGATTCGATCGCATGTCCCGCCGGATAAAAGAAACATTTTCAAAATCCCACGCAAAAATGTTTTCTGACGCGAGGGAAAAGCGAAAAACTATTTGACATAACTTCCCGTTCAACGATAAGCGAGGAACGAAATTTGTACAATTTAATATAGAATCGTACAAACATATTAGTTTCATGGGTGATTTACGTTCGAAGATACGCGTAGATTCAGCTGCGGGCAAAGATTAACATGGATTCTCGTGTAGAAACAGCAGGAACGCGAACGGAACGGGGACAAAGTTTCACCAGAGCATTATTTATGCTCGCAATTTTCTTCTTGGCTTATTGCGAACTGCATTCATTCATTGTCTGCACCGCACCAGAGACAATTTCACTGGAACAATGAATTATTCATACCTACTATAAACGTTCGTTCCGTCTTACCGTCGCGTCGCGTCGCGACGCGTCATTATCAGTTCTCTACGATTTTTTAATCTTACTTACTACTTTGTAACTCTTTACCTTATTATATTTCAGCCTATTTTCATCATTTCTAGTTCATTCCATCAGAATCTATCTATCTAGAATTAGGAAATATTTGTCAGAAAGAGGTGTTTAGCTAATTTTCATAGATTTTTAATGCACAGGGTGAGAGGATGCTTTTCCAGAATGGACGATCGTTTCGAAAGGGCAAAGTAGACGAGGGATTGGCACGGCTCTGTTGTAACGAGGCCACGTTATGTCAGCCACCCTTGCTATCCTGAAAGGGGTAGTCAAACAACCCCCTCGCAGTTTACGGCCGTAATTAACTTCCTAGGTTATTAGCCCTCGTTCGCGGTTGTAGCCTGCTACTCCACAGGACTCTGTCTCACGACTCTTTCCAGGGGGAAATCCTCCCTCTCTGCTTGCCCCTTTTGCGGCTCGACTTTCATCTGACGCAGACGAGGCATTTTTCGATCAAGTTTGCAACGAACGCTCAACCACGCTCACCGTGTAAACGAATAAAGCTGCTTGATCGATAATTGAGCGGAAAATTGCTTACTGCTCTTTCCAACAATTTCTCCTTGTCACGGAACAATTTTCTTAATAAAGATTTCATTTGTCAAATGAAATTTCTGTCTTTTATATAGATAGGAAATTTCGAAAAAATTAGGCTAGACGACAAAAGTTCAATTACCTACATATCTACGTAGATACACAATATGTATTTACACTATTTTCCAAGCGTTTTCTATGAAAAATCTAACAAAGGTGAAACATTTGCGAAACCTATGCGTACTTGGAAGCACGTAAAATGCAGAACACATTTAACGAATGCGATCGACATCGAACAAATTGGGAGGAACGAAAGAGAATAGCTGTGGAGGTGAAACGTTGGGGAAAGCATCGCGACTCTACTCGTTACATGCGTATCGCTAAACAGTCGTGCATCCGAGCGGAGTGCAAATTAATTAACCCGTGCATGCATTATTATCGAAAGCACAACACGCGTGGCCCGGCCAATGCGATCCTAATTAAATTTTCAGTACGCCCGGGTCCATCCGGTGAATCAACATCGTTCGAATACCATGAAATTAAATGAAAGCACGTTCTTCGAATAACTGCGGCGACATTAACGAGCTGCTAACGCACACCATTGGGAAACTGTTTAGTTTCTTTTTGAATACGCTTGGACCATGTGTCAAATGGGTGAATTTCCTGGTTGCTTTACAAATTCTTCTTCTTTCGATGCAACGGTCAACAATTCAACGGTCTAACTCAACGAGACTTACTTTCATGAAAATGAAAACTGTCCGTCTCCGGCTCTACATACATATGTATATGTAGATGTATGTCTCATCAGCCGTTGTTCTCAGATATTTCGTGTCGGGTCCCGTTCTAAGTAACTACACTAAAGCAATGTCTGGCACCTCATTACACTCGCGAATAGTTTGGTAGTCGGGTGAAGCAAACCAGGAGAATTTCGTGCGGGGGAAAATGAGACGGGATCGGCTGAGAAGGATTTTTGTTAGCTACGAACAATTCAGCCGTACAATAAAAAGCTAGCTTAGACGTGACATTGTGCCTACGTAAAATAACGAATAACGCAGGTCCAGCATAATTTTTGAATAACGTGGCTCCTAGCCTTTATGCGCACTCTTCTCTTCTCTTCTCTCCGAGTACGTTTCATTTTTTCTCCACAGAAATTTTACCGTACAATAAATTAGCATAAAATTATCACTTGATGTTGACATTTTTACTTTCAGCTTATTATCAAGTTCTGTAGTGGTCAATGTTTTACTCAGCATTGAAATGGCAGGAAACGAGCAAAAGGTGAGCAGAGGGTGGTCGAAGAACGTTTAGCTACGTTCTGGTTCGTTCTAGTTCGTTCGACGATGTGGAAAAAAAGTCTTTTTTCAGGGTTGATAAAGAGGGTACGGTTGCCAGGCAACTTGTCGACTGGCATAAAAGTGCGTGTTGCTTGGATCCACGTATTTTCCCAGGTAGTGCGTTTTAATTACAGCTAGCCAGCTCGGCCTCTTATAACGGTGCTCCAATCGTAAGCATGCCACGCTATTAACCCCAAGATTATTCCTACTAATTATTTTAATTACAACCGTGAAGAAACTGAAGAGGTACAAACCTCTACGACTACTACGATTTAAATCGTTCATGATTCTTAATGATATTTTCTTATATTTTCCCCCCTTTAGTCTCGTGGGTAGCTCGGTTTCCCTGGATTCGATTCGTTCAGTCGAATTTTGATTAATTTCGAAACTTTACTTTACTTTACTTTCGTCTTATTTAATACTTGGCTGGCCCCGCGACGTAAAAAGCGACAAGCTTCAAGAATTTTCACGTTCAACTGTAAGCTGCGCTTGGCTTGCAAACGATACGACTTTGCCTTGATATTACTTTTCTTTGTATTAAAAGCCGGACCGCAATGCAAGAAGTTTCTTAATTACGCGTTTCTCGGATCTCCTGTATAATCTATTCAATGTTCATGAATACTTTACAACCACGTATATTCCTATCTGTCCACTATCAAAGGATTTTCACGTTAAATGGCCTCGTATTCAATCCTATCCTAAATAGCTACATCTGATATATGCTGATTTACACGCTAGTTAATCATATATATAGAGAAATTTTTATAAACCTGACAATAAAAAGATATGAATATCCTTAGCTTGGAATACAAGCATTTCGTAAGATAGACAATTATTTATAAAATCATCTTTCCAAGCACGTTTACCAAATTATTATTCGCCAAGTCACCCAGTTTTCACAGACGCCAAGTATTTCAGAGACGTGACACGTATTTATGCCACAGTATGACAGGAATAGAGAACCTCCTAGTTCCCGCTAATGAACACTTTTAATTGGAGTGTCCACTTTCCTGTGCATCATTCGCGAAGTGGCTTTCTCTGTATAGAAATATTTCAGATAATGCTGCACACGGTGACATCGGTGCACACTTTCAAGCAAACATTTTGCAGCAAAAGCAGCGTTTGAAATGGGTAAAGCGAAGGGAACAGAATCAGAGTAGTAATTTTCAGAGACTTTGTTATTATACGTTACGTTGCGTTGCTTCGCTGCTACACGAATATTCCCCCTAGCTTCCGGTCAATTTCTGGATTCGTTGATTTTTCTGTTTCTCGTTGCCGAGAGATTCTGTTACGACCCCTATTTAGCTTTGTGTACCATATATCCAGCAGCTGCTACGTTCGAAACCGTTCCCTGCCAATTTCCATTCGAGAGACACAGCGATGGCCCTTTCAAATGCTTTTTTCTCCTTATTTTTTTTCCTTAACAATTAGTTGAAAAATATGAATTGTAAAATTTACGTACCAACGCGAACGAGCTTCTATGAAAATTGCAATTTTCGAGACTTCTTACGCGGATTCCTATCGTTTTCCTACCCATTTGTTAACCATTATCAAATTAAATTTTAATTCTTCTCCGGATATTCTTCGTTCTTCACCTTTTTCCTTTTTTCTTTCCTATTTTCTTTGTTTTCTTCGTTTTCTCAAATTAAATTTAACGCAGTCCAATTTCAAGCCGAAACGAGCACGAAAATTACCAGTCGTAAAGCTTGAATTTAAAAGCTTACAATTATCCTTGTCCACGCGCGGTACATACGTGGTTTTAAACGTGGAAACACCTGAAGCGATGTACCAACTTTTCAAACTGCTGTCGTATACAGCAGAGGTATCACTGTTCGCTTAATGATTGCATATTTAAAATATTTCAAATACAAAGTGCTGTTATTTTAAGCTAGAATGCTGATAGAGGGAATATGTATTAGGAGAATTCCACTACGCAAGATTTTTACGAAACGATAACACCGATCGAAGCGATACGAAGCGATACGAAGCGATACGAAGCGATACGAAGCGATACCTATATCAGATTATCGACTGCTTTACTGTCTTATCGAGTGCGCCTAGTTAATAAAATCTTCCAAGACTGTTTGTAAATGGACGGTTTATTTGATTGACTCTGGTCATTTTCTCGTCTTGAATTTCGACTGGTGTGTAATTAGCAGGAAATCTGCAGGAAGCAGATCGTTGGGTACGAACTGTTTGCCTCGAGAAGATCAATCGAGGCGTAATCATCGTGTGATGTTACAGTCGATCTGACGATTATCGTTGTAGCGTAAAATAGCCGGATTCCTGATTCCTGACCGAAAGCTTGCATTCTAGCGGTAGCGAGGTGTCGAACACCAAACGGAATTCGTCCAATTGACGGACATTCGGGCGACGCTAATCCTGTTCAACACTTTGAGTATACATAGGATGATTTGAACGTTAATTCTTGCTAAGGGATCGTAGTTTCGTCACTTGGACTCGATTCAATCCATCTTCTTGATAACATTTCAATATATTTATCATATTGTATATTGTATGTATGTATACTGTATATTGATATGTATATTTCAAAGAGGAAACAGGCAACGTTTGTTGTCAATGAAACTCGAAATAATTGAAGTCAGGATACCTATTAGTGGATGATTTCGATGCCCTGTGTGCAGTTCGTGCTTCTGATCGTTCATTTCACGCACGGTTAAGATCGTTAGGGGCCAACTCTCATAAGCGTGCTTAGAAATTAGTGTTCTAATCAGAGAGTATCGTGGCCTGGAACGTTACTGGCAACCTGTAGCAATGGAAACGCGTTTGCCAGCCTCCGCTCCGGCCCGGTGCGCTTCGGTTAGTAACGCTAACCGTTCTCGGTATTACACAGAAATATCTTCCTCACGATGCATTATAACTTCCAATATATGTAATAATAAAGACGATATCGTTCGCGCAGTTTTGGCTCACGCGCTGTTCTATAAATACGGCTGCTTCAACGATCATACGTTGAATAATCATACGTTGATGAATGAAATCTGATCAGATGTTTGATACACTTTTACCAAGATAAGGTGAAATTTCAAACAATATAGCAGAGATAACGTTAATAAAAGCTTCTGGATGTTAGCCATACGGTTTTTAGACGAAAATCCCTTCTCTTTTACTTTCCACGCCAACAATGAACAAATAAAATCAGCTTCCCCGTCTGTCTTTTTAGTACGCCCTTTCGGAGATAATGAACAAAATTCTGTTTCCCTGTATGCTAATTATGTTAGGCAACGACGGTTATACACTTTAGGACTACATACATACATATATCATTTTATAAGATCGATAAATTTTCTTTAGAGTTGCCGATAGCGTAACCGACAGTGATGACGCATATTTGATAAATACGATGTATCGGTAGCTGTGAACAGAAACGCTTGCAACGCTCATTAAAATATGCAACCTGTCATCGATGTATAATGAAACTCGCCTAATTAGATAACCGTTATCGGACCGTGGGAAATTGATGTTGATAAATGACACGAATAGAACAGAACAGAACAGAACAGAACAGAACAGAAAGAGGTCTCAGACCCAATGTTAACGATAGCATAGCGGACCCCCAGCCCCTATTTTTCACCAATTCTGTGACGTGCTTCCTGCTGATATTCATAAGTAAGAGTATAAAAGATAAAGAAGACAACGCGAGACAGCTTTCCATGACTCGGAAGAAATTAATCGAATCCCAGGAAACATTAATATACGAAGGCGTGCCGCGGTAAGCTTTCAAGCGAATCCCAGTTTACGTCTGCCGGTGCGATGGTTTAATGGAAAACTGCCTGGGATTAATTAATTCGCGATAAAAGGAGGAAGCCTCGACCGTTGATGGAGTACGCTTTAAATAACGCCTGCGCCACTGGTAACGACCATTTATTGTGCAAATTGCAGAATCGTTAATGGTTGGCGCAATTAGCGATACCTATGGTGCGTGACACCCGCACGTGCCAGCCCTGCTATCCTGGTAAGCCAGACTCCTGGTTACGCGCAACCAAAAGAAAAAACGAAAACATCAGCAACGACAACCGATGATCGATTTAATGCAGGGGGAGAACAGGGTGTGCTCGTTCGTTCGTTTCGTCGCTGGTCGCGCGGATCCGCGACACAGGCGTTCGTTTTAACGGCAACAATTGGTGTCGATGACATCGATCGACGCGGTAATTACGAAGATTGCACGCGATGAAAATACCGAGCGTAAAAATGGACCATGCTTTATATCAGCTGTAACGCGACCCGACTAATATGAATTATTTCAAATTTTCTTTTTCAAAGCTAGATAATGAACGCGTATTTCGTTCGAATAAACTCCTTTTCTCTAGTTTGCATATTAAATGATGCACAGTGTGGCTGGACGCTAATCTCCGCTTACACCGTTGGAATTTTTAATGATCGTGCGTCGGCGTCGGCGACGGCCTTCCAAGCGTAGAGAGTCGTGGTTTCAGTTATTTATGCGACCGGTAAAAAGCGCAACTCGAACGAATTCGATCCGAGGATCTTTTCAATTGAAATGCTGAATCGCCAGCGTTTTCTTCGCGACGCTATTAAAAAACACAAGCAAAACAATTTGTTATTAAAATTTTATTAAAGTTTTTTCGAGGCTGACTCTTAAAGAATCTTTGTTTCGTTTCCTATCAAGCACCATTCAAATTTCTTTTCAACACGATATCGATCGAGTCGCGTCGCGTCGCGTCGCGTCGCGTTGGGTCAAAAGTTGCTTCCGGAGTGGTGGTTTGAAAACAAACAGAGTATGCTACGTAGCTTTTTATTTTCTTGCTCGGGGCTTGCTTAAGGAATTGCGTCGAACAAACAACAAGTATGTACTGCCACCGTGAAAGGTAAACCATTCCAGAAAACAATTCGAGGTGCAAAGTTATCAGGATAGTAACAACATTTCGAAACCTACAGGAATTTAAGTTATGCTCGTAAATCTCAATCATTTACAATTTACGTAATAAAGGGTTGGAAAAATTGTCAAATAATCAAATAGTTTCCCATTTGGTCGATTAACTTTGTTAACAAACATTTATAGTCCACTCTATAGATAGTATTTTTCTACTACCTATGAGTTGAACAAAAGGCTGGCTGCGTCCAGGGAAATTTATGAGATTTTCAGACCGATGACAGTTAGAAAAACAATTCCAGGAGACAAGAGTCTGCTTCTGACAGATTCCAAGTGCATTTGAAACACTTACGATTAGTTTTTCAACTGTATAACTGTTTTATCATATTTTTACTACGGACGACGTAACACCTTTCCTTTCCTTTCCTTTCCTTTCCTTTCCGCTTATGTAACTCGATAAAATTATCTAACAATAAGTCGATAAAATGAAAACAATTGATGTAGAAACAATGAAGAATTACGCAACGTTGTATTTCAATAGAAAAGTAACTTGATTGGGAATTCCTCTTTTGCAACTGATTGTGAGACACATACCTATTTATAATATATTGTTGAACAACTTTTGTTCACTAATGTAGATATACCGAAGAAGAACTAAATTCTTGAGAATATTTCGCTTGGAATACCTACATAGTCAATTAGGCCACCGTCTTTTTCATTTTGCTTTCATCAGAAAAATCTTTGATTGTCATTAAAAAGGGATTCTTCTACTCACAATCAGTTACAATTTGCTTCGTTACAAAGTACGAGATAGGCATCTCAATTTCTTGTCCATTTCAATTCTACTGTTTACCTATTGTATGCATAACGAAGTGAAAAGAAACGTAAAAGCGTTGAATTTAATATTGTCAACCTGATGCAATTGAACGTTATTTAGCTGAAGAAATTCGTTTGTAAAAACGAACAAAGAGAAACAGTAAATTATTTGCTTCTCAATTGGACGAAATTGTCTCGTAAAGAAGAGAAAACGAGGAAATATTTTTGGGAAAGGAATAATTACGGAGACAAAGCAGGGAGTAGGAACGGAAGCCATAAAGCAATGGATACTAATTTAATAGTGGCAAAGTGAGATGGCACGAGAGGGAGGGACGACAGTAAAGGCGGAACGGTAAAGTGGCTCGGGAGGCTCGTAAATGGCTATGCAAACTATACGTGCAGTTTACAAGGGACAATTTAATTCAAGGCTTACCAAGATACGACGACGTCTTTTATTCATTTCACCTGCAATTTATCTATATCTTACCGATAATTCCACTTTCTTTTTCCATCACTCCTCGAAAGTATTTTTCTCGTTACAATCACGTTCTTTTCGAATTATACTCTACATGAAAGTGTATAATAAGCGAAATCGTCGAAAAATTTTAATTTAATCTTCAACTGCAGGCGTCTGGTCGCGGTCGTGGCGGTCGGTAGAAGGAAACCGAGCCAGATCAAGAGGATACAAAAGGTAAAAATCCTTCCGACCAGTTGGGAGAAGCACTTTCATTCGCAATTCACACACTCCGCGAAAAATGATGACAATTCTTATTCTTATTTAAATGAAATGTCTCTTGACCGCGATCGGTCGCGCGATCTCGACGAACGTTTCAACGAAATTAATCCTTGAACGACAATTGAGAAAGTGTCAATTAAATTTCATTTATGTATGTATACTCTCGACATTTTATATCTTCTATACCTTTTGAATATTCTTCTTTGCAATAGGTACTTATATGGAAAGTCTATGTTAGATTAGCTCGTAAATTTGCCGTTGGATACATATGTACCTATAAATTAAAGACGCGTATTGCAATGAGACGCATTGGAGACCGCGGAAATTTGCATTTTCGCGTCACATCTGGAAATGACGAAGGTAGGTAGGTTCTCGTAAAACTGGCAGAAACGTCACTACATATAACTCTATTGAACGACTCCAAGACGAACAGAGAATGAACAGGTGGAATTAACGTATGCAGCTGGTAGATTTTTCGAAAAGTGGCTGCTGTAAATCTAGAACCAGATTCAGGAAGGTTTTATCACTGAAATAAACTTGTATTCTTGAAGGAAGGTACATAGGTATACCTATGTCTGTGAGTTAGAACTCATTTAGTATATGTACATGCAACTGTTAACCGATGATTCAATTAAGAGGAAACTTGTAAAATCCAGTTGGACTACATATTCAATTAGTTTTCACTCGATGTATCGGGTGATTTTCGGCTACTCTAATTCCTCCCTCGTTGAATTAAACTAAAGTTGAACACGATCTTCTTAATTGGACAAACTTTTAGATAATTATCGAGGGATTAAAAGCGTCTCGTGTACCGACATCGTTAAAAGTAACTTGCGACTCGACTGTGACGTAAGATTCTCCTGGTAAATAAACTGCCGTGTATTTAACCCCTTCTAACAATTATAAACTAAGCTAATTAAACTGATTCGTTAAACGATTCGCGCGTACTACTTTAAATGTTAAATGTCATATCATAGCAAGCTAAAAGTTTCAATTGGACAATTAAACGATTGGAAAAGGTAACGTAGGAAAAAACCTCTTCAAGAACCTCTTGAATTCGTTGGATGATATCTTTCAGGTTTATCTGCGCTAAATTACTAAATTCAGATAAGAAACTGAATTTCAATAAAGCAGCTAACTTACTTAGCTATATTAAATTTGTAACTGTGGGGGCATTAACTTGAAATCATTTCTAATTTCTGAACAGATATCGAAGAAAATAAAAGAACGAAACTCGTTCAATGTTTGCAACTTCCTGTAATTCAAGGAGAATTTAACACCCTTCCCATCGATAGCCACCCTGTCGTCCACTAGCCAACTCTTCCTCTAATTACCAACTTTTTCCAATTTTCTCATCAATACCTGTTACGTAAAAAGGTTTGCTACCACGATAACGATGCTAATTAATATCCTCTTTCGCGGGGTCAGTGAAGAAGGTACACATATATAAGTCCAGGTTAAACGATCCCTAATAAAGAAAGCTGCACTTTGAAACAGCTGGCCAGGTCAACAGCTAATTTAGCTCTTCTCTAATGGCAACATTAACGATAAGTCTTACAAAAGCCGGAAAGAAAAAAGAAAGTTTTTAAACCGAGTATTTTGCTCGATGCAAGACGTCAATAAACGAGAATCAAATATCCTGACTTAGTACCTAATAAAAAGATGTACATGTTATTAGTAAAAACTGTAATTAATTATTGATCGGCTTGCACGCTTGCGTCAGCCTCACACCTCTTTTAACATTCTATGTACATACCTACCTATTATAAATAAAAAAGAGGCTTGATATTACCAAGGTTAACTACTACACCACTCGTACATAAAAGAAACTAAATAAATGGAAATGGAGATGTAATTCATTTGTATTTGCTCGGTAATCTGACAATACCAATGATTTAATTAAAAATAACAAAAGAAAGAAAGAAAAGCTTTTCATTCCGTTTGTTTTCCTGAATATTTGTTGAAAATATTTATTTCTCTGTTTAAATCGAGAGACAATTTAACATGAAATGTTAATCCCGACTTTGCTATATTCAAAAATGAGAGAGGAAAATGTGAATTGAATGGATGTATCTGTTCGAAAATACATATGCTTTTCTCTGATTTTTTTTATATTCCTGTTTACGATTAGAATAACATATTACATATATTGTAAAACATAAAGGCTTGATAGCTCCCTCGAAAAAAAAGAATCGATAACAGGACTGCGGGCTCGAATTGGTGGGTTTGTAAACATCGAACAGTCGTACTTTTTACTCCCAGCTCGTTAACAACGTTCACGATCCAAGTTCGCAAGGGAAATCGCACGATTTTCGAAACACCGTTCGCTACTTCAGCCGCGCACATAAAAGCCTTTAGCCAGATTTTCGCCAAGGGTAGCCCTAGGCTGAGGGTAGCTCGACTTTTCAAAGAAAAAAAGAAGCTTCGCCCTCTATCCTCGCTGAAGGTAGGAAGATTGTTTGCTGGGCAGTAGGAAGATAAGCAGCGTTGCAAGGAAACAACGCGACGTACGAGAGGCATACGAGAAAAACGTCCGAGCATCGTGCGTCTATCGTGACCTAAATCTGAAATGGTCCATGAAACACCATGAAAAAACAGCAAGGAACAAGTTTTCTCGACCGACCGATCCCAACTGCTGATAGAGTGCTGTTTTCTCTGGCATGGTATGACGAACCTAACCATCTGCAATCTGCAGCCACTCTACGACCGACTTGAAAGGCTAAGTATTTAGGGACCCTCTTCAGGGACTGTTTGGTATCTCGACAAAGAATCGGTTCAACCTAGACCCACGGAGTTAATCATATTTGTCAATATTATAATAATAATAAAAAAAAAAAACAGGCAACCAGTTTCGTTTGATAAAAGGATGAAAACTGTCAACTTTTTGATCGCCTCCAGGGTGGATGTTTAATTTGCGTTCGCGGAAATAAGCCTTTAAACGCCACAGACGGTGCCAGCTATTCGAGAATCACGTACGGCTCGTTAAATTTTAATCCTCGCAAGCCGGGTCACGCTTGTGAAATGAAAGGAAACATAAAAAATTCATTTGCATGCAACCTGACGGTTCACTCTGACGGTACTATATTTCCCCTGAAATAACGTCTTTCTTTATTTTCCTCGCGATTCTAACTAATTTTTATCAACTAGATCCCTATCTAAACAAATTAATCCGCGTAGGAAGCTTGGCAAAGCATAGAATATTTATATCACCAAGATCTCGAGAAACTGCTCGCTGATTCAACGTAAATTTCGCAGCTTGAAACCAAGTGGACTTTTAATGAGCGTGAATTTTTTCACGACAACGAGAAATGATGCATCATTAACGCTAAACGAGCAGCTGGAATAAAAAATGACAAAAAGGAAAAGGAAAAGGAAAAGGAAAAGGAAAAGGAAAAGGAAACGGAAAAGAAAAAGAAAAAAATAGTGTGGCGTAGCTTGCTGATGAACTTACCGGTTGAACGTTACGAAGGCTAGTGACACGCGTTCAGAGAAGCTGGCCAGCGAGTAATTAACATGCAACACGAATTGAAACGCAGAATTCGGCTTTCGGATGGAGAAAAAGGAAAATTTAGTTTAAAAAAGAGAAATTTTCTTGCTCCCGTCTCATTTAACATTCCCATGCTGTTTTCTTTCGACGCTGGACACATTTTCCCTCTCGCGCTTCTGAATGTAAAAGTTTGAAATTACAGGTCGCCGCCGCCACGTGGAACTTTTAATTAAAACGCGTTTTAAGCTTTTCCAGCTTTGATCCGACCGACGCGACGCGACGCGACGCGACGGCATTCGAATTAATAACTGTTTCAGTTAGCAAAATAATCACAACATCGTTGCGTCGATCCACCCTTACCGTTACGCAATTTCCAATAATGTTTCTCTGTTGAACGATTGACGATTCACGTTTCTCCAGGTAACACAAATGTACTTATATGTACATACATACCATACATATACCTAAGTACTTATCTAGATGTAAATAAATATTGAAAAATCCTCCGCGTGAAAATAATTTTCAAGTGAAAATACCTAGTTGGAGAAAAGTATTTGAATAAATATTACGAAATCCTCGAAACGAAGATCATCATAAAATTATTTACTACATATACTCTTGAAAACGTTCAACGTTCTCTAAATCCTTGGATATTCGGATGGAGTTTCGTCTGCGTAACTTGATGGAGGTAATTCCTGCAGAAGCGTATCGGGGACAGTAAGGGAAATCGAATCACGAACTAAAGGATTTCACGATGGCCATCCTGTTTCGAAAATCCCT
Organism: Osmia bicornis bicornis; assembly: GCF_907164935.1. Lineage (NCBI taxonomy): Eukaryota > Metazoa > Arthropoda > Insecta > Hymenoptera > Megachilidae > Osmia > Osmia bicornis. The sequence goes on from NC_060223.1 coordinate 10,938,392, forward strand.
TCCAATCTAGACGGAGATCCTGGATACACGAGGTTCCTTCCTCGTGAAACAATCCTGCTCATTTCTAACGACTGATCCTTCAGCGAGGGATATTTCTTTTCCCGTGGGCAAACTACTCCACACTCCACACACCATTACCATTAACGCTCGAAACTTTCTTATCGGATCGCAAAACTTTCCAAGGGTGGCAGCAACGTCATACGGGAATTATCGAATTTTCGTAGAAAAAATTCGAGCCTGTAGAAAGTATGGGCAACGAGTAACCATGGATCAGACCCTTCGAAGCAGAAAAGAAGCGAGAATTAATTGGAACGTGGTTTGACGAGATCCTCGAAAACGAACGATTGCTGCTAAATCGGTAAAATAAGGAACGAATTAGGTTCCTAGGTTAGTTAATTGCTCAAGTTTCAACTCTAATCTACAAACAAACTGTTGTTATACAGAGAAAATTGGAGAAAAAAAAATTGTCGAAACTTGGGCTAATAGCTGTCTTAATGTAGAACTATATGTAGTAGGAATTCGCGGGAAATGATACTGAAAGAATTGCAGACACAGCCTGAACGTCGCCGAACTTGGAACCTCTGGTTCCCTGTTGCACTGTAAAATCGCGTCCGAGTGTACGTAATCCATCGAGATTGCGGGCCCGTCTCGGATTTACGAGAGAAGCAGGCAGGGAAGAAGACTTGCTACACACTCGATGGCGTTTCTGCTTTTACAAACAGATTGGATCCAGTTCTTCCAGGATTTCACGCTTGCCTGGTCAGGATCGCGAGACGCTACGAGTCTTAGCTCTTACTCCCTCCCTTCGCGATTACCTTCCCAGGGAAAGTCGAGAAAATTTCCGACACTCGTAAAGTCCACAGATGCACCCTGTGTGATCACGGAGAATGGCTACGATTCGTAAAGACTCTGCTCAGAGACTTGGTAAAACCTTTTCCCTTTTTTCCCCTTTTTTCCCCTTTTTTCCTCTTTTCCTTTTGTTCGTGGTCAAGGTGTGCAATCTGTTTCGAAAGGTGAATTTAAAATATCAAATCCTTCGAAACAGTAACTTTTTAAGAACACCTACCATTACGAGTACCTATTAACTGAAATTCCTTCAGTCATGGTATTGATCTAACATCGATTATACGATAGACAAATAATCTCTAGAAATCCTGCGTACAAACAAACAGCAGGATTGTGAAGCTTCAGCTTTAGTCCAGGATGATTAAATATCAACACGTAACAGAGATACGTTCGTCAAACGTCTCCGAACACTAGGTATCGATCTTAGTTACTAGTATAGAGAGGACGGACGCGTTAAACCTGTAGAAATTTATCAGTCGGGTTACAGGATGATTTCTTGAACGCGCGATACGTGTCGTGGAACAGAGTGGTGCATTTACATATTACAGGTACATATCGCGACACCACGTTCAGCTAGAGAAACACCAGTTGCCGCTCGATTCTGTGGCTAAATCCTGAATCCTGAATCCTGAATCCTGAATCCTGAATCCTGAACGTGAAAATACAATACGACTTTCTATACGTTAACGATGAGAGTAGTAATCGAAAAATAAAAAAAGAAAGGAAAAGAAAAAAGAAAGGCGGTGCTCGGATGTTAATTTTATTAGCTTCCGCACACGAGTGATATCATGACACAGGAACATTGAATCCCCAATGAAATGATGCATTTATTCGAGCACCAACCGACTATGTACTGTGTTTTACACGCTTCCGGTCCATCTATTAAATTTCACGAAACTATTTTGCGAGCGCGTCTTTAGAGCATGTTTCGGCTATTCAGCCTAAATTACTTAGGCTTTTCATCGAGTACGGGCTTTTCCTACGAATTACGAACATACCATATACTTAATACCTCGGAGAATACTAATGCGGTATGGTACGGTTCGTGATAGCTGGTATATGTATTAGCCTTCCCCTGAAGGCGCTGCCACGTTGAAAGGCTGCTTGCCTTTGTGAAACGAGAAATCGAATACAACGCAAGTCTGATATCCCTTTGCCTTCCTTTTCCCTTCTTCCTTCTCATCGACGATGTTCCGGCAACTTCTTTCAATCCGTGTATCAATGTTATTCAGAGATTCATCGCCGAAGGCTACGATTCCGCAGCAAGTGATGCGATCGAAAATCTACTCTCGACGATGCGACGCGACGACGCGACGACGCGACGACGCGACGACGCGCGACGCGACGGTGCACGGTAGTTGAGTATTCTTTTGGAAGATCCAGCTATCGAAATGAGTTTTCCACTTTTATTATTTTCACTTCTTAAGTATTCTCTTGTTGTGTTGAGAAAACTTTTCCTTTCGGCTTACGACTTACGACTTACGACTTACGACTTATACAACTTACCAAATCCCTTATCGGTACGCACACATGCCGAGTTCCTTTCTTTCGCGTAGATATATCTGTTACTTCAGTAACAGGTGTTCCCTTTTCCACGTTATTCTACTCTCTAATCGTGTAGAATCCATGTCGAGCATTCGCAAGGACAGCCATTATTCAAACTACACCACAAACGATTTTTGTTCCACGTAATACATTGGCTACACGTAATCAGCCCCTAAATAAAAATTCTTACCGGTTGATAACATGTCGATATTATTACAATTTCTTATCCTTGGGATAATAGTTTCGTTTGGTTCAACGAGAAATTGAAATTTCTTGAATTTCTTCAATTGGTTGGTCCCCACCAAGTACCAGCGAACATTTCAAGAAGAAAGATATCGCGGACCTGCTTGCATTATTAATGTATGCCCGAAGATACGCTGGAAAATCAATACATACAGCCGGTTAGCTACCTATCGTTTCACCTGCTCCAACTTGAAGAAAGACTTCACTGTTGAAAATTCTAGTTGAAAATTCGTAAACGAAACTTCTCGTTTCTACTAAACAGAACAAACTTTGATGACAAAGTTCGATGGGTTAACAAATGGTATCGATTCTTCTTTTACTGCTTCTTGGTCCCTGTCGAATATCGAATGATGCTCATTGAGGAATTAAATTTCAATTAAAAGTATTTCTACATTACACTTTTAAGAGCGAAATAAGATCCAACAAGATGGACTATCCTTCAGAAGTAACATTGTTAAGATATTACAAGTTACTAGCTTCGTTGATTGCCTTTAAAATTCTTCAATTAACGGTAATGAAATTTTTTTTCCACGACCAACACCCCACTCTCTTCTATCGCGCATACTAACTATGGAACAGGAAGCCTTTTATAAGATCAACGAGGTTAAACGTTCTTTGAAGACATCTTCTACCTCTTTACTCGCCCACCCTTCTGAAACGTACACTCTGCTACTCCTGCTGATCAATATAAGAGGTGAAAAATTTGCAAAACGGGGTATTAATTTTTCATTTTGCACCGGATAACAATTAACCACGAAAAAAAAGTTACCTGGCTGTTTTTATAATAACGAAACTAACGAGTTTTAGAAAATGACAAAATCAATCGGTAACAATTCTGTGAAGAATCTTGTTTCAAGGAATAAGCCGCTGAACCATAAAGTGGTCTTTTCATTAAGATTACTTCAGCATTTGCTCGAAATTATCAATTTTTCCGGTAAAAACTTCAAACGAACCTTTATGCTTCCCGTCCCAAATCGATTTTAAGCTTACTACAGAGTACAAAGGCAAAAAAAAAAGATAACGTCTAGAGCAATAGAGTACGCGCTCTTTTTCTTCTTATTAAACAGAATACACAAATTTTTCTCCTATTCAGGCAAAGGAGTGTATCAAGTTTATACCGCGCCGCGCCGTCGACGGCCCTTTGAAGAATTCGAGAAAGCAGCTTTTCCGTGAATGCCACAAACGGCATGGCTGGCTAACGAAAGGGATATTTTCCATAATTCCGTACCGTTTCTTTTCCCGATGGAATTCAGCGTACCTATAAGAGTATCAAAGAGACTTCCTCAAAGACCATGTGTCAACGCATCTTTCTGAGTTTTCGAGCGCCACCTTCGGCCAAACCATGATTCTTTTATTCTTAATGTACACTTTTTAAGACGATTCGAATAAATAGGTACAATATATTTGCAATATATTCACATCGTTTAAATCGAACTAGGTACAAAGAACGTTTGTACCTACGAGAAAGAAAAATAATTGCTAATAAACATATTTTTCTTTTACTTTTTTTCCTAACTTGTCGACTCGTGTTAAATCTCAATTACGAGTTCACTGGTCTGAAAATCTCTGTCAGAAGCAATCCAGAAACTCGAAGCTAATTATCGTCAGGGGGAGAATGAAGGCGTGAAATTTCGACCCGGGAACCCTTGAAACTCGACGTACAAATTTTCATTGTCAACATTATAAATTCAGAGTCGTAACGCCCCGGCGGCGCGGCGCAGCGCGGCGCGGCGGCGTTTCAGGGATTTCGTGGAACTGTACTCGCAAAATGAATATTATTAGCTTTAATTTTATGCAAAGAGGTTAAGGAGGTTACCAGCCAGAGCCTCTGTCTCTCGTTTTTCTCCAACCCACTAACCTGCTCTTTCTCCACCCCTTTAGCGAGTACGGTTTAACTTTTAATAATAATCAGCCAGATGCCAGAAGCTCGTGTCGGCGTTTGTGGAAGCTGCTTTTTGGCCTCTACTTTATAAGGATTCGTTCTTCTAAAAGGATAATCGTGTCCAGTCTGCTGGAAAGCGTTTTGCCATCACGGCTTAGGGACTCGTTCGTGATATTAACTCTAGCCAATTTCACTGCCGACTTTGACCGAATTTCACTCATTTCTAATCGACTGATCGAAGGTAACGTGATTTCCAATTGATACAAAACATTATCACCATTTGATTCGGAGAATTATTATCGAACACGAATTTTTTATGTAAGTACACGAGGTTCTCACGAATGATACGGATGGCACGAATACTTATCCGTTACCAGTTTTAATCAAGCATCGATATCGATATCGATATCGATATCGATATCGATTCGTTGATTAGCAAAATTAACAATACTGTTTACGAAATTATTTCTCGAAGAAAATTGTCCAACGTTTCGTTTCAAGCTCACGTTTTTCGATAGGGACGCGTCGAAAACTAGCCTTATTTTACTGTTTTCGAAAGGTAGGAACGCTGCTCTAGGAAAGTTTGAAACGAACGAGTAGCGTAAAGCCTGCAACTGGGACGTCTAACGAGCCACCGAGTGACTCGCAGTTGTTCACCTATTTAAATAAGACCGACGATGGTAATGAGAATGCAAATGACACGGCACAACCGAGCTAGCTTTACTGCACACGTCAGGGAATGGTAAAAGAGAACTTTCTACGAGCACGAGTACCCGAAGACGCGTGTCTTGCCACTTTGTTATCGTATCGGACGACTTGTGCTGAAATTTCCTTTCTGGAACAGCCTTTAATCGGAATGAATTTGGATAATGCATTTAATTAATATTCTGCTACTTTTCTTGATGACAAACGACATCATCCGGTATCGGTCGTTTCGAGTCTCCAAAACTGATGAAATTCGTTCACACAATCACTTATATGTAGGTATATAATATTTATATTAATTGAAATATTTAGTTGTGATTAATTACATTACACAGATATTGAAGATAAAAATATATCTATCTGCAGATAGAGATCGACAAATATTAGGAGAATACATATATTGGAACGAGTGTGCATTTTCAGCCAGCGGCTAGAGAAATTTTTAAAACGTCGATTTTAATATATCGCAGTTCAATGTTCGCCATAGACTCGTGTATCTTTATCCTCCTGGCTATGAATATTGTCCTCGAGGTAAACCTATCGATCCAACAGCAGGAGAACGTAAACAGAATATAGTTGAGATTTTTATACCCTCCCGCCAGGTATATTCTCCCGCCCTCTTTCTTTCTTTCACTCTGTCTCTCTTGAGAGAAAACGAAAGAATATTTATATTCCATTGAAATTCCGTCTACTTTCGATCGCTAAAATCAATTTCCCTTCCGTTCCTTTCCGTTAATCGAGATATATACATATGTACTATATGTATATATTATTATTAAACTGTTTGCTAAAATGAAACAGTTGAAATATCGCAAACTGCAGGACAAATGGGAGACGAAGCTCATTGTCAGACGAGCACGCAGAGGATGCTATAATTTCTATTTCGTCTGGTGAATCCCGAAGAACCAAAGTGCACTTGAGCTTCCATTACCGGAGTTTCGTAAAGCAGAATTGACTTTGCGTTGTGAGAGCAAGTTTCAAACTGATCAGAATTAGGAGGAAACAGGGAAAGAGCCTCTACCTACATTCATGGGAACGGAATTCATTACCGAAACTTCACTCGATTGACACACATAAGTAGAGTTGGTTATATCTGTTTCGCCGAAGCGAAACTTTTTGATAAATCTTCATAACGAATCATCGAACCGTTCCAATTTTCTTACTTAAACATTACCAAAAGGTTTCGTATCAACGAATTTCGATATTTCTATTCTTTTCATTTCTCTCAGGATAAAAAATTGCGATTACTTCGGATCTGTCGCTACTGTGTGTGTATGTGTGTGTCTCGGCCATGGAAACACGAGCAGACTCTGCAAACGTTTTCGTCCATTAAGACCGCAGGAAAATTGAATTCCAGCGCGGCGACAGGCAGCGCGCAAGCTCGGATTAAATCGTTGCGGTGTTGAATTGAAACCGCGTTCGCTAATGAAGCGCGCTGCTTTGAATATAAAAGGCCACGAAACCCTTTCGACCTTCGTCGTGCGACATCTTCGACCTCATCCTCCGCATAGGAAAGAAAGTGCAATTAACTTTGCTAGAGGTAATCGCCGTCCCGTGAATGGAATATTATTGCGTTGCGTATTCATGGGTTTAAATTTTCCACTTTATCCGCTTTATCCACTTTACCCACTTTATCCACTTTATAATACATATTATCAGTTTCTTTCTCAACTCGAATCGAAGGGCAAACCGTTTGCCAAGACACGCTTTCCGAAAACCTACTCGTCAATTTCATTCGCGCATTTCAAGCTGACGGATGCTGTTTGGAGATTAAGTAGGTATCACAGCGACGCTTAATTAAATACGAGCCACGAGGTGTATCTTTATTAAACCCTACGATATTTCGGTCTGTTCGTATACCATATACATATGTAAGTAGATAGGTACGACTGCGACGCATGCTAGTCGAGTCGAGAGATACAACGAACGACCTCTTTGTATCCTCCCGTACACTTCTCAGGACATTAATAGACGGCGAAACGAGGAATGTAATAACATGACCATTAAGGTAGTAATCTATGCACGTACCATAATATGTGAAGATAATTTCAGTTTCTCCCATCCAATGTTGCTGCTGTTGCAAATAGTCAAGGGACGTATGATACGTTTTAGAAAGCTATAAGTCGAAGCAGCTGCAAAAACTGTAACCGTAATCGTAAATTTCGAATAACGTTTCAAGCATTGCAGGTGCAACGGTAGATATAAATAAACTGGTGCTGCAGTAGGTAGATACGCGTAATTAGACTTTGGTCGCACGCAACCGCGAGTGATTAAAAACTTGCATTACGCGTGTGCATTAATTAGAAAGCTAGAACCTCCATGGGACATAGTGGTAGAGAAAATATTGATTTTTCTCTTTCACAGCCGTCTATGACCTACCCACTAACATTTTTGCTACACATTTTGCCCATAAAAGAAAGAAAGAAAGAAAGACTGGTTGATATTTGAACAAACGTTACACGTGGTCGTTTTCGTTCTTTTTGATTTTTTGCGAACCGATGCGATGTCCTGAAACCCTGTCCTCCAACCGATCCGACCATATTTTCTCGAGCGTGGCGATGCGATCGTGTGTGTGACAGCATCCGAGCCTCCAAGATTTACCATGGACGTTAAATTACGACCGGATCATCTTGGGGATAAAGCAACGAAAAGCGTGAAAATTCGCGTTTGATATGTCAGGAAAATGTCAGGAAAAGAGAAATAATTAACGTTAGAAATATTTCAACTCGTATTCAGATCCATAAATAGTCCAGTTATAGCCGCTGGAATCAAGTGCAATTCGATTCTATTTGCCTAACGATAGCCAGTCATATTCTACTTGCCCATTACATTTATGTACCATATGTATGTATGTACCTGCAATGGCAATGTACGCCTGCGCTAGGGAACGGTCTTGTTCTACTTTCCGTGTCAAGTACAGTCTCGCCACTATTTGTCCATTCAAGAGTCATATGATTCTACTTGCTGAAATATCCACCTTCGCCGTGTATGTAACCCGCCTAGTAACAAATCTATTCTACTCACCATGGGTATCTAGTCTAATTCGTTTTGTACACGCATTCATCGTGTCTGGCCAGTGGAAAGCAATGTTCTGCTTAACGAATCTTTTACCTTCTTTACAATGGAATTGTATCACGGAAACGGATCGGTAACGATAAACATAAAACCCTACGAGTAGGTATTCCGTAATGAAACGTGAAACGATACAAAATATGTACAATATATTATACGTAATATGGATTATATCTAAATCTTTTACAAGTCGTAGGTAACAATAACTCCAACTTATTTTTATCGACTTATCAGGCATTATTAACATTTTCTCGAAATATTTCTTGACTGGCGTGTCTCGTTTACCTGGCCGCGGATTATCAAGAAAGAAAGAAAGAAAGAAAGAAAGAAAGATCAGAAAGAATGTGGGCTAGCAGTAGGTACAGCCTACTATGTATTCTAAAGTCTAAACAATTAATCTCGTCGAAACGATAACGCATTAAGAATAAGAAAGAGAAAACTATAAATTATTTAGTCGCACCCTCTGCTCTCCTCTTGACCGAATTAATTTTTCTGTTTGCAGGGCGAAAGGCAGCGAGGTTCGAGGGTTGTTTAAAGGAACGATGAGCGAATCGGGACGAGGAGCGAGGAACAAATCGGCGCGATAATAATATTATGTGGACGACGTGGCCACGTACGAAGCGCAAGAGGCGGGAGGCGAGCTCGTCGTCGCGTGGCGGCGGACACGATACTCGTCGTGGAGGTAGCGGTGGAGGTGGTGAAGGTTTCCGTTTCATCTATTCGGTGGTGTTGGCAGCCTGTATGGCAGCTCAAGAGACGAGAAGCGCGAAATGTCCGCCGCCAGACACGATACCCGGTTGTCCTTGCTATAATTTCGAGGACGGTCTGTTCTTGGAATGCGCCGGTGTCACCGAGGAGTCCCTAAGGAGCGCTTTGTCGGGTGTAATACACGCAGCTGCTGAAGGAGAAGGTACGTGGCACATTCTTCCTCTAGAGACCACCCCGCCGCGCCCCCCAACTAAGCAAGCTTTAGCGGATAAAAATGTTCATTGTCAGTCGTCAGATAGTCGTCGAGATAGTCGTCGAGATAGTCGTCAGATAAATGACTGGGATCTAAATCTAATGGGAACGTAATCGTTGTTTTCAGGAGCGATAGTTCAATCGTTAAGCGTTTACGAGTTAGACAGAAAGGTGGAGGAGCTTCGATCGGCTGCTTTTCCAACTGGCTCTCAAATCAGACACCTACAGATATCGCACTCGGCGATTCGCGAGATAAGCGAGGATGCGTTCAACCGAGTGGGGAAAAGTCTGGAATCGTTGGCCCTGGTTTCAGGCCGACTGCCTCACGTGCCGCAGAAAGCCATGTCCAGCTTGAATTCTTTAAAGGCTCTCGACTTGGAGGCGAACCTGGTGCACGAGCTTCCTAGCTACAGTTTCTACGGTCTTTCTTTGATCAAACTAAACCTGAAAGGGAATCAGATAACAAAAATTTCCGAGTACGCGTTTGCCGGGCTAGAAGACACGCTGACCGACTTGGATCTGGCTGAGAATAAAATCCGCCTATTCCCTATGACGTCCCTGCGCAGACTGGAACACCTGACTTCTTTGAGACTTGCCTGGAACGAGGTATCCGAGCTTCCCGAAGACGGCTATTCCAGGCTAGACGCGTTAAACTTTCTCGACCTAAGTAGCAACAACTTTAAAAAGATTCCGCTCAACTGTTTCCGTTGTTGCCCGTCCCTCAAGACCCTGTCCCTCTACTACAACGACGTCGAGTTTGTCGACAAGGACGCGTTCATATCGTTAATCGATCTCGAGTCGATCGATCTTAGCCACAACAAGATCGTCTCTCTGGACGTGTCAACGTTCAGAGCGAATCAAAGGGTGAGATCGATCGATCTCAGCCACAATCACATTCATTATATACGCGGAGTGTTCTCGAAACTGCCAGAGTTGAAAGAGTTGTTCCTCGCGGAGAACAACATTCTGGAGATACCAGGAGAAACGTTTGCCGGTAGTTCGAGCTTATCGGTGGTCTATCTTCAACAAAACGCGATCAGGAGGATCGACGCGCGAGGTCTAGCTACCCTGAATCAGCTGGCACAGCTGCATCTGACCGGTAACTATATCGAAAAAGTACCGCGGGATTTTCTCGAGCACTGCGAAAACCTTTCGACTCTATCGCTCGACGGAAACAACATCCGGGAACTGGAGGTGGGCACATTCGCGAAAGCAAAATCGCTCAGGGAGCTACGGCTGCAGGACAATCAGATAACCGAAGTGAAACGGGGCGTGTTCGCGCCTTTACCCTCGTTGCTGGAATTGCATCTGCAGAATAACGCGATCACAGACATGGAAACTGGCGCTTTGAGATCCCTGCACAGCCTGCAACACGTGAACCTTCAGGGTAATCTGCTCGCGGTACTGGGCGACGTGTTTCAGGTGTCGAACGAAGTAGGACAAAACGGAAACACCGGCCCAGGTAGCTCCCTGGTTTCTATTCAACTGGACAATAACGGTCTTGGTGTGCTGCACAACGACTCGTTGAGAGGGCAAGCCTCGGTCAGAATCATGTGGCTTGGACACAACAGATTAACCCGTCTTCAGGCACCCCTGTTCAGGGACCTGTTACTCGTCGAACGATTGTATCTTACCAACAACTCGATCTCGCGAATCGAGGACACTGCCTTTCAACCGATGCAGGCGCTGAAATTTCTCGAGCTGAGCATGAATCGACTGAGCCACGTGACCGTCAGAACGTTCTCAGAGTTGCACGAACTCGAGGAACTTTACCTACAGGACAACGGTTTACGTCGTTTGGATCCGTACGCTTTAACAGCCCTGAAACGGCTACGAGTACTCGATCTGGCGAATAATCATTTGAACGTGTTGCACGACAAGATCTTTCAGGAAGGCTTGCCCATCAGGACGCTCAATTTGAAGAATTGCACCGTCAGCGTGATCGAGAATGGAGCGTTCAGGGGTTTGAACAACCTTTACGAATTAAATTTGGAGCACAATCATTTGATCGCGACAGCGTTGGATCGTTTGGAGATACCAGGCTTGAGAGTTCTCAGAATATCGTACAATAATTTTAGCCAAATCGTTCCCACCTCCTTGGACGGACTGCCGTCTCTTCAGCATCTCGCTATGGACTCGTCTCAGCTTTATAGAATGCCACCGGAAATATTTTCGAAAAACAAGAATCTGGCTAAACTTTTGCTGAGCAACAATCTTCTTCGAGTGTTGCCGAGCGTTCTGTTCCTCGGATTGGAGTCGTTGAAAGAAGTGAAACTGGACGGCAACAGGTTTCAAGAGATCCCTTACGAGGTGTTTGCCAATGCCACCACCGTTGAATTCTTGTCGTTAGCTAACAATGTAATCCTGAACGTGGACATGTCACGGTTAAACGGATTGGCCAGCCTGCGGGAACTCGATCTACGCGGTAATTACATAATGACCCTTTCCGGTTTCGCCGGTCTGAACCTGTCCCGCCTGATATCCGTCGACCTCAGTCACAATCACCTAACTGCTCTACCGGCTAACTTCTTCGCTCGCTCCAACTTGCTTCGAAAGGTCGAACTGGCTGGCAACAAATTTCATCACATACCGTCGGCCCTCTCCGCTCAGAATGTTCCGAATCTGGCCTGGCTAAACATGACCGGGAATCCTCTGATCAGAATACACGAGATTATTAGCTCGAAGCCAAAGTATCCAGCTCTTCAGGAGATACACATATCCGCTACGAATCTGACGATCGTCGCCAGCGACGATTTCGAGGCATTTCCAGGACTGATGCACCTCTTTATGGGCAACAATGTCATCTCGCGAGTATCTCCGAGCGCGTTTCGTACTTTACTCGAGTTGTTGACCCTCGATCTGAGCATGAACGAGCTGGTGCTGTTGCCGCAAGAGAGATTAAAGGGACTCGAGCATCTCAGGCTGCTTAATCTCACCCACAATCGTTTGAAAGAACTCGAGGATTTCCCTCCGGATTTAAAGGCGTTGCAAATACTCGATCTATCGTACAATCAGATCATCAAAGTGGATAAAAACACGTTTCAACATCTTGAAAATTTGGCCGAACTTCATCTCTATGGTAACTGGATTTCCTCCATCTCATCCGACGCCTTCAAGCCGTTGAAGAAATTGAGAATCCTTGATTTAAGTAGAAATTATTTAGCGAATCTACCGTTGAACGCTTTCCGACCGTTGGAGACGCAAATACGGAGCCTTCGTGCCGAAGGTATGTTTTCCTTTCACGATAATTATTATAAATTATACCCCTCGATCTGTACATTTCTTGACTTTTCACTTTTCACTTTTCACGTTGGTGGGAAAATATTAATCATTCTGTATACAGAAAATCCACTACACTGCGACTGTGAGTCTCAAGAGCTTTGGGAATGGCTGCGGGATCATCAGAAGCTGGTGGGTGGTGGGGTGGGTCGAAATCGAGGTGGATTACGGATGAACGACATGGACAGCGGATTACTGAGGTGCCAACAGCCACCAGAGTTACGAGGGTTGGTGTTCCTCGACCTGGATCCGCACGCTTTCTGTTCCGCGCCGCTCGTTCTGAAACTAGCGATCCAGGACATTCAACCGTTCTCTGTTCTGGTATCCTGGCAAAGCAGAAATCACTCGGGTATCCGTGGTTATCAGGTGGCTTATCGCGCCTTAGAAAACATCGACGAGGTAACATAAATAAAACTGTCTCGATCCTCTCAATCGGTTAAACGATACGATCTAAATATCCGCTAAAAATCAAATATTTTTTTCTTTCAAACAAAAGTTCCAGATTCGAGCGAAGGTCCTCCAACCTAGTTCGCGTTCCACGAAACTCTCGAACCTGTCCCCGAACACTCGATACCTGATCTGCGTATTTGGAGTAGGCAACTGGTTGATGAATCAACGTCTAAACGACGACGACGACGACGACGACGACGACGACGACTACGACACGGTGGATCAATTTAATTTCTCGAATCACGAAACGTTCGAACCATCGTCGGATATTCAAATGATCGACTCTTCGACGAGTCGCTGTACCGAGGTTAAAACGCTGGAGGCACCGGATGCTGTGATCAGCAGCGATGGTTCTTCGATGGATGATGTCGGCAGCGTGAGCAACTTCCTGACCAGACGTTTGGGTCTTATAGTCGGTTGTTGCATGGGATTCGTCGTGTTTCTACTCCTAGTATCCGTCCTCGGTTACCTCAAGGTGAAGAAACAAAGGGAAACCGTGAAAAGGGAGCAACCTATTCCCCCGGAGTACATATCGTACAGACACTTTAGCATACAGAGCGGAGAAGCTGGTCACGCTGCCAGACAAGCCAGCCAAGCCAGCCAAGCCAGCCAAGCCAGCCAAGCCAGCCAAGCCAGTCAAGCCAACCAAGCCAGCCAAGAGGGTCAACATTCGAATAATTTTATCAACAACGTGGCCGCCACCGCTAACCTGAATGTATGAGACAAGTCAAAAAACTCCCGACTCGTGGAGGTTTCGAACGTTTGAACAGACCGCGTCGACGACCCTACTCTGGCTCTTTACCACGCTCTCTCGTCAAACGCGAAACAATCCTGACTCGCGGTAGTTTTTTTCTTGCAAAGATCGGAAACTCTCCATTCTGCATCTAATAGAAACCAACAAGTTTCAAACATTTTCTCGCGCGTGTCAGTGCATAGACAAATGGACAACCGTCTAGTTAACCGAGCATTTTATATGTGATTTTCTACGAATCTTAACTTTACTCGATGTAGCTTTAGCCGCGGCAAACCGTGTGCGCGCGTGCAAAGTGAATCAATCTTTGAAAGATGAACCGGCAACTCGATTTACCCTACGTGACACGTCGGGTTCGTTGAACAATTTATACGGCGGAGTAAACTACCACAACAATCAGCAACACGGGCTTGCTGAACGGGTGCATTGTGTTTTCTAAATGGCTCGGCACAACCGATTCCCTCTGACGACGAAACAGAGACAATGCGACAATGCGGCGTTGTTTCGAGCATTTCGAGCTTCTTGAATTTCCGATCGCAACGGGGTTTGCTTGGACACTTTGCATCGAGCCCGAGCCCCGTCAGAACGATCGCGAACGTGTTTGTACATACATAAGTGGTTAGGAAGAAAGATTTCAATCGTTCGACGAACATTCAAAGACCTCTTCGTTTAGTAAACGTAGCTCAGTTAGGATCAGAAGCATTGATTCCGCTTGCTCTCTCGAGTGTAGAAACACTTTTGGCCGAAAAAAGTAAGAGAAGAGAAGAGAAGAGAAGAAAAGAAAAGAGAAAAGAGAAAAAAGCAAACATTTCGTGTTCGGGCATCGTTGATAATTTATATACATTTAATTGGCGATTCGTTGAAACGAACAATTGATGAGATATTTGTTGTACCATAGGTTAACCACAGATGTTATCGGAGATACCTACATTGGAAATTTAGATCCCGCCATTGCGTAAATGTCCAGCGAATTGCTAAAGAGAAAGGTGATAAAAAGAAAACCGATCTCGGTCGCCATACATCAGAATACAATCGGTCGAATTATAAAAAATGTGTATCGTCGGCGTTCGATTGCATCGCGAAGAAAAACATCTCATCGTCAGTCAGTCAGTCAGTCAGTCAGTCAGTCAGTCAGTCAGTCAGTTAGATGTATATCGCGCACTGTCTACTGTAACATATACGTACGTACGTCACTGTAATAAAAGTGCAAATTCTTTTTTAATCGACAAATTTTCTCATCCACGGAACCTGTCCATCGAATCTCCTCCTTCAATTAACTCTTAACTCATTTAGAATTAAATCAATTATTATCTTTCCAACCAACGAAAAGTCGATAAATTGTAAAAAAATTGTGAACCACAAACAATACTCGTACAAGGGTAATCGGAATCTTTAAAACACGCCGCGTGCCTCCAGCTATTTCGGCTTTCATCCCTCTACCCGCAATCCCGCTTCCCGTTTCCGCTCAGCAGCTCGCATCAATTTTCCAGCGTCTCAACGAAACGCTTCCCGTCCCGTCTGCTTTATCGTATTTCCTTGCAATTAACCCCACTTGGCCTCCCGTGCCGCTGTTTCCACGGCAAAGAGAAGACTTTCTGCATACATATTTCATTGCTCGCCGCTGCCCTGCGCTGCGCTGGTGAGCAGACCGAAAAACCGGAATCGTAAAGGCTAGTGACCGGTGACTCGACCGATTGAAGCCGAAATACAACACCAAAACGAATCTTTCTTTCGTTCAAATAAAGATGAAAACTTTTGCTGTAAATTGAAACAAAGAAACTATTGAAATTTACAAAACAACAAAATGAGACAGCTATCCTTTTGACACGAAAACGAAGAGAGGAAGGAAAAGAGATGCGGTTTTACAGAAAACAGAAAACAGAAAACAGAAAATCGTGACAAAAAAAGTCGGGGCCAGTGTACACATTTTTCTCGGCTGATAGAGCTGTCCAAACGTCTCCCGTTTCGCTCTTTAATCTCGTTTGACGCGGGCTTCAGCGACCCGCCAACGTGTATGCTTCGTTCTAAATGGACGTCATTAATCGCGGTCACGTGAAAACGCGCCAATGCTTCCGGCCGGAAAAAAAACGTTGCATGAAAAGTAACATTACAAGCAGAGAAATTTCCTTCCGTTCCTCAACAACGCATCAATTGTTTCATTTACAATTGCACGAATGAAAAACTTATCAATCGATGAACTGTAACGCATCAATTAATAGTGTACAATTCTGCTACTATTTAATAACACGAAATGAAGACGTTTCTTTTAATAAAAGAAACCTCTCCAGTTTAAATTGCAAATTTCTTTCGAATGCTATAGAAAATATAACGGCGCGGCGCGGCGCGGTGGCGAAATTAACGACGTTGTTGTAAATTCTTACGTAAAAGCGCGACAAGCAGAAGGCAGAAGGCAGAAGGCAGAAAGCAAAAGGTAGACACGGCAGACGGTTTCGGATTGCGCGAAGAGGATGTGACGAGAAGAATCGTGGAACAACGTCGGAAGAAACCCTCTCGCTCGAGTCGCGGTGCTTCAGAAGCGTCGCGCGGAACGAAGAGCAGAGACGAGTAAAAACAGAACGTGTCTGTTACCAGACAAGAAGACGTGGAAACGCGTGGAAGCACGAGCGGTTGCTTTCGACGCCCACTGAAATTGTTTAAAGCACTTGTAAGCGTTTCAAAATTCTACCTAGAAACCTTTTTCCTCGGACGAGAAACAAACGATTCTTCCACGAATCGAGGGAAAACTTTCAAAGACAACGATTATTTATTATAAAAGTTTAAACAAACAACTTCAATTTTTTACTCTCTTTCGTATTGATTGTCATTTGAAAATAATATATTAAACTTCTCTCATTTATTGGATAGCTAAGTTTCATAAAATTTCTAACGTGTTTCATGAAACTAGGATAGATTGATCCTAGCTTAATTACTTTGACCGAATGATTCCGACTTTCATTTAGCATCTAAACGAAAAGAAAAAAGTTTCCAATAAGCTAAAGCTTCTGAAGCTTCTTTGAAAAACAATTGTCAGAAAAGAAGGCCATAACATGGCAAGCAATTGTCTTATTAGCTATCAGCAAGTGTTTGTCATAGGTAAAAGTAACGCTTTGAGTAACGATATTTTCCCGTTGGTCCACATAATTCTCTTCTTCGCAATTTCGATTACGTCCGAGACTTTTCCAAACGAACGAAATTGAACCGCGCGCGTTCCAGCCAGAAAGCCCTGAGCCGAGATCACGTAACCAGCTAAAATCACGTAGTTCAATCGTTTATCATGATCTTCGATCTGTTCCAATCGACAGAAACCATCTCCACTTGACCATCCTAAACTTTCTGCTCAAATATTCTACCTAGTTTCCAGCTCACTTCCAAGTAATTTTCTACAATTTACCATCAAAATTCACTTCCTCTGATGAAAATACTATTTAAACAAAACTAAATTAACTAATGTAACATTTCAATTCCAATTCTTCCAGAAATTTAACTAAAGTCCGTGTATCAAAGAAATTAAACATGAAATTAGTATTAACCGAAAGTGAGCACCACGTCTTCAGGTTGCCCCACGTTAGAATTCTAACTCCTTCTAATTCTAATTCCTTCTACCTCCCCACTTTTACTACCGTTAATTAAGTTATTAGTTTCCAAAGTTTACCAACTTCCAAAGTTTTAAATCATGGAATTTGATCGATAGCCCACCATTACGATCAACACCAACACGTACATACAATACATAGATACGGTGTGGGACACAGTAAGAGACAAACCTAAACCCCGGCGGAAATCAGGTCCGGATAGATATAGATGTTGTTTCGGTTGCAGCACATGCTTTGCCGCGATTAAGTCCCAGTTACGGAATTACCCTTCCATCGTAAGACGGATTTGCTACTGGTTGCAATTCCTAGTCGACGCGTTTCGAAACGACCATGTTCTGCGGATCGGGAATCGGGAATCCGGTCTTCCATCCTCGATAGCGAACAGACGGGATATTCAGGCTATCCGAAACAACTGGGTTGGTTCTTGATACGCTTCTATAATTCCCAAATATAATTGAAATTGGCCACAAGAGAAGATGGGCATAGCCTTCTTTAAGAAATTTCAATGTCAAATACTGCATTAACTGCATTAATTTAAGCATCGATGCATCGTCATAAAGAAAGCAATAAATCTCTCTGCAGCGCAGTAAGGGCAATTTTGCTTTGTAAACAGAAAGAAATTAACAAGTTTTACCGTCTGCGAGAAACTAATTCCGGCAAGTTAAATAAAATTCAAGTACGAGAATCCTTACGGCTCAACGGCTGAACAACCGTCAATTAAACTCCGTCGAGTACTCAAAACGAATTTCCGTAGATTGTCGTTGACTAAAAGAACGTCAATAAATTTTTTCTTGATCAACATCATTAAATTAAATTTACTTTACTTATTACATGTATATGTATATACATACATACCTAATAGATGAAAGTAATAAGAAATTAACAAATGAAGCAGTTGAAGCAACTGCAACATATCGCGTCGAAACAAATTGCTTTGTTTCTATATTTTACGAGTAGAAATTTCTATAGCATGATGCAGAAACAATCAGAAACACAATAGGTTAGCGATACGACACGGTTTCTGTATTACATTTAGCGGTTAGCGATCTCATAACTAGAACAGTGAAGGGGTTTAATATCGATCCCAATAACAGATATGCCATAACAGAAAACCGCAAGAAGCCCATAACATTGTTGAAACGTTTCCCAGAACAATATTCGTAACAATAGCGTTTGATACCTAAAACGTGCAAGTGCTTAAAGAGTGAAATTAAGGAATTAATTTCTATAAAAATCGACAACTGACGAAAATAATGATTTTCGTTGCCTCCTTTTCAATTGGTTGCATTTTTACCGAAACAATCCGACGTTAAAGGGTTTTATTTCGTTTCGTTTCGTTTCGTTTCGTTTCGTTTCGTTTCGTTTAATTTCCTCCTGGGAACGATATCTTCGGCGACGCGACTCGCATAATATAATATAATCAGCGCATCGGTGCTGCACGCTACGTAATGGCCAACTAAATATTATCCCCCCTGGCAGGCGAAACGTTTCAACGGAATAGTTTTTAATATAACATAGTTTAGCTTTGTAGTTGCAGCTACGGAAAATTGCCGTGCTTCTTTCCTTCCTTTTCTTTCTTTACTTTTTAATTTTCGTCCAACCATCGCATCGTAAACAAAACGAGTAACGTGCATTATTCGTATTATTCTGCAGTCCAGTGATGCGACATTTATGGGAAGATTAAAAAACAGGTTGTTATCTGTGCCGAGAATATAAACGCGTCGCATCATTCGGAAATTATAGCAGCAACGATGGAATCGAATTACATAATGCAAATATTCTATTTCTCTCGGGGAAATTGATGTGCATCGTTCGAGCGATTTTCAGACTGCAAATGAAACATGGTTCAACGTCTATCAATAGAACGTATGTACCTACAATATATTGTATATGTGCACGTTTTCACATGACATCAGGCAAATGCCTTTTACGATATTAAACGTACATACATATAGACGAGATACTGTCTTCAACTTTATTTTCATCTAATTCAATACATTTTAGACCCAATTTACATCACTTTACATTTCTAACAGAAAAATAATTGCAGTTTTTAGTAAGAACGAACCATTACAATTTACGCGAAATAGCAGTTTCATTGATTTAATATGTTTTACAACATAAACATGAAAATTTATCAGGTTGGTTGATTTAGTGAAAATTGAAGCATGTGGTCAGACAAAAACTGCAATTATTTGTGTACCAACCTAATACCGCTGATGGCTAATACCTCAATTGTTGAGGCATTTAAGAGAAACTAATTGTAAGAGAAGTCGCGTCGCGTCGGTCGATACCTTGCACCGGTTTCGCAGCTAGACTAGCGAAACTTTTCGCGGATTTCGCGATCTATTTAACGATTTACAAACAGAAGTAAAAGGTTCCGCCACGTAGAACTTGTAAAATCAATTTATCGCCGCTTGCCGCGCCGTCCCGTGCCGTGCCGTGCCGTTTGGGAAAGCGATTGCGAAGGAGATCGGCACTACGACGAAGATCGATTCGATGCCAGTCGAAAAAATAAAAAGTAAAAAAAAGAGAGGACCAGACGAGTGGAATTGCAATCCGATCGACTTATTTTCAGCTCGCGTTCCCTCCTGGCTGTTGAAATTCTAAAAAGCTCTCCGAACTCGGCGGTTTTTCCCGTATTTACAGAGAAACTTTTCTTCTCGAACGTTTGTTGCGTTGCAATTCGTGGCGAAAAGATCTTTAAAGCGTCGAAATATTGAAAGGAGTTTCGCTAATCGGATTAATTTATGTCGATTGATCGATAGAGAATGTTCTATCGATCCGGAAACCGATCAATTTCGCGACGTGCAACAACGTTTCCGGTCAACTAGCTACTCGAGCAACTTTTCATCGAGTAA
This sequence comes from Osmia bicornis bicornis, assembly GCF_907164935.1. NCBI lineage: Eukaryota > Metazoa > Arthropoda > Insecta > Hymenoptera > Megachilidae > Osmia > Osmia bicornis. Next base: position 10,958,579 of record NC_060223.1, read on the forward strand.
AGTCGCCGCAGCAGCTCTTAAAGGAATTACCTACTCGCATAAAATATCGAGATTGAAAAAATTCTGTTGACGATCGTTTGACAGGTAGCAGTGAAACGCAAGCTGAATCCGTTAGCTGAGGCGAGTATGTAATTGGCTGGTGTTGTGCATGAAACAGCAGAAGAATAATTAATCGTGACGTTCGTGGAGTGAAACGGAAATTTATTGCGCTCCTTTAAGGGCGTGGAACGATTAAGGATGAAAAATAATAAAAATGAATCGGTGAAAGAGTCGTGAAAGCGCGTGGAACACGTCTGTCGCATAAATTAGCCGATCTCTAATTAAGTAGAACAGAAACACTCGTTATGGGCCGAGCTGGTTAAATCATCGAACTTGTCGTCGGGCTTGGCTGAAATTTTTCTCTCGCTTGCAGGGTCACGAGAAAATTATTCGCGCGTGCTCGTCGCGCGTTGAAAATTCGGCCAGATTAACGATTACGATGAAAGCTCTGCTATCTATTGTACGAACAGTTATAGAGCGTATTTCAAAACTTGACAGCACAAGTTATTTTATTTTTTGTGCGTATCCTCGAAGCTTAAAAATTTACAAGGTTACAACACACATTTACAACCCCCCCAAACTTTTTCTAAATCGATAGTTCCTAACTATTTAAGAATAAAACACTGACCGAAAATATTTCCGATACACGATTGAAAGCCCGCGATATTCCGCGATATGTATTCCTGAAAGCAAAGCCGGAAATTAAAAAATCCCAATCTACCAGAAGTACGCCATTGGAAGGTATAGAACGAACGCGTACGAATAAAAGATAAACAAGGATGGTAGAAAAGGAGATAGGAATGAGAAATTTTCGCAAACACCGTAACGACACCGGTCCCGTATCTCATTTTACATGGCAGTCAACGGTCGACCTAATTTCGCAATAATGCGACCCCACGAAAAGAGACGGACACCAAATAAACGGCTGTAGTAGGAGTAGGGTATGTTGAAAGAAGGAAGGACTGGTACGGGGGTGGTTTTACGGGAGCGTGCGAGCTGCAATTCATGCGGCGCAGGAACTGATATTTCGCGGAAAATGAATCACTCTTATACAAACGAAACGGACACACGGCGGTAACGGGGACACAATAGTCAGACAATGGAGAAAACGTAGCATTCGGTTGGCGGTGGCTGCGACTGCGGCTGCGGCTGCGGCTCCGGCTCCGGCTCCGGTTCGTACGAAAGGGATCGTAACCAGGAAGATACGCGACATGGATTCTGTGGCTTGAAAAGGATGAAGCTAACGTTTTCTACATACGTACATACGTATAACCGGCAACGAACGACGCGCGACGGGACAACGGTGTACGTTTAGAAATACAAACTGTGTCCTAGCCGAGGAAACAACATTCAAATTAACTTTTTTGGCCAACGTCCATTAGTTGTACACCTACCACCTACACTATAAACTGTCTTATGATGTGCGGTTCATGTGGGAACGGACTGTTTGAAATATTGACAGATATTTCAGATACATACAAAGTGTTGAGGAACGTGTTCGCGATGGTATGTAGTCCTTGAGCTTTGAAATAAATTGAGCTTCGAACCTCCTTTACCTATACAATGTATAGAAACAGAAACCAAGAAATATTCCAACATGCTTCGCGTTTGTTTACATATCTGAAAATCCTCGCAAGATATCTTTGAAAAATATGCCATACGTTTTACATATGTACATATGTAAGTACATATTGTGTTCGACGATATTTTATTGTAAGCTAAGAAACGACAGCATTCCCAACTACATAAACTTTCATCGAGCGTTTCCTTGAAATATTACATATATTTGTATTGTATAATATACATACATATAGGGAACAGGGCAGATGTTTGAATGGTGCGTTCAAACGCACAACCGCTCGATCCCGTTTAGCATGGCATGCGATATTGCAAACTGTTTTATTTTACGAGCCTGCCTTTCTGTCGGTTTCCGTTCTTTGATGCTCGCGACCTAAAGTAACCAATAAAGTTTTCGAGAACAGCCGTGCTGCCTGTAACGAGAAACATTTCTTTTGATGACCCTCAAAGTCTGAACCCTCTGAAACCTTCGGCCCGTTTGCTCACCCTCACAATTTACATATCTATAAGTACACGATCTTGAAAGTCGTATAAATAAAATTGTATATAAACCAAATTTATAATAAATATTAGCATCGATAGCATCAACTACTCGTTAACACGATTCCTCTATTTCCTGTTTAATCGATATCATTATCAAAATTTGAAATATGGTGATATTTCATTAACATGTCTAATTATTATCAATGGATATGTCAAACGATAAGTAATTATTATTATTATTATTATATCATTTCATGATATTCAAATGTTAATGTAGCCCACCGTATGATTCAATTTCAATATTTATCCCTATTTAGTTTTTCATCCATCCTACCTATATAAAATTATAGTTAGTATGGTATCTTTTTCAAAGTTACATCATCGATTACGTATTTCCGACGATCTTTAAAGGATTTCGTAACAATCCATCTTTCCTACAGTTGAATCTATCGTCAGTTCTCGTCGCACTATATTCTCGTTACTCGTTACTCGTTACTTGTTACACATTCACAATTCTATTTATTATCGTCCATGGTGGCTCGTTTCGTAAGAATCCCCTTAAAAGTTTCTATAAAAGTTCTTTCATCAAAGGAAAGTAGCATGGAAAGTTACAACAGTGACTTTTACAACTGTGCAAAAGACAGAAATTCAATAAATGGTTGGACGATGAAGAATATTGTAGAGATTGTTACGATGAACGTGATCCATCGGAGCATCATGATCCATCGGGTCGACCCGAAAACTTTTTCCATGTCTCTCCATTCGTCGTCGTTCCTCCAAGAACCCACAATCACTTTCTTCAAACGACGTAACGTCATTTTCATGTAATGAGGAATCAAGCCAAGAGTGTTTAATTCGACAATTGTGCAATTTGTCTAATTGAAGGTGGTGTGCTTCAAAACGATCGGAAATCAAACAAACGCGAGAACATTGTCTAACGATGAAACATTCACTTTGTTTTATAAGCTCGATGCAGACACATTATTTATGACTGTTCTCTTCGGCATCGTTCAAGCGTGATAGCGAGTGTACGAGTGCACACGATCATCAATATTACTATATGTATATATACATGCATATGTATGTGTATCTATGTATACAATACGTGCTTATGTACGTGTCTATAAGTTTCATAAACATTCCACGATACATAAAAATTTCATTGGCGCATCTCGTTGGAGAAGTTGGCAAGCATCGCAATGAAATGTGAAAGCACGTTAAGGTACATACATATGTACATAGAAGCAACAAAGACGTACGACAAAACAAGGATCGGTGAGAGGATAGCAAACTCTTTTACCACGATAATATACGAAAGCAAACACCTAAGCCAAAACTTGTTACCATCAAACAAACTAACTTTTACCGCAATAGAAACTTGCCTTGTCCTCCTCCGCCGCCGCGCCGCGCCGCGCCGAAAACCATTACGACATTATTTATTGTTTTAGTGCTATATCGATATTTCCTCGCAAAATAACGACGAAATATATGCTAAATACTAAATATAATACTAAATACGCTAACCATACGTTTTGCAAAAAGAACAAGCGAGGAGATTTCTCTTCAAAGGAAGAGAGTTTGCCAAATTAATCCCCTTGAACACGGCTATTTATGTACTTTTCTCTTTCGTTGAAAATGAAAATGAAAATGAAAAAATCATACAAGAATCCATTTAGATTATCCCAAAACATGAGCGTTCACTCGAAATAATTCCTTGTCTTTCTGCCTCGAAGCGTTTAATCTCTTGAAACACGTAAGAAAGGATAAGCGCGATGTTACCTTACTAGACACGTATACTGGACAGTTGATTAAGAGGCTTTACTCTTTAATAAGTACATATAGAATATTATGCAAGATAAAACGGAAGAAACTTGAAAAAAAAAAAAAAAAAATACAATTTTCCTGTACCACATTCGCTCGATTTACCTTTTTCTAGAAACGTTCTTTTTTTTCCCCCCTCACTGTGACTGAAAATCCCTTTTCCAGTTTTTAGAAAGAAAAGAGTAAAGCAGAAATTGAGTGTAAAGCAATGGTACGAGTTTAAGAAGGGTTTGCAACGATCAGAAAACTTTTCGAATAAATTCAACCCCGCCTACCAATCTTGTTGGGCAAAACGAAAAGTGTGAACGTTAGCAGGAATTTCAAATCTCCATAATTGAAATGCAATACGAATCGCCAATTAAATGAAAACAACTGATAAGATTCTGGAGAAAAATCATGCGATATTTTCCAACTTTCACGAGTTTTGAACTCGTAAGGACGTTCTATGAAAAAGGATTTGTGAACAAGTTGGAAAAAAAATCGTTCAGAAGCTTTCCGCCCGAGCCTCCTCGGTACGTTCAGTAGGTACACGATCAAATTTTCTTCAGGCAAAGAAGAAATAAAATGAAAAGTCGCAAGGAAAGTAGAGTCTATTCTTTTCTCAAGTATCGTTCTCTAAAGACAGTAAGTATGTATCAGAGAAATTAGAACGGTCGTCCGCATCGCGTCGCCGAGATCTACACTTTCAAAAGAATGAATTGAATGTCGAACATGAATTTATTACTGTTCGATTTGTAGAAAATTTTCTTTTGCACTTCACTTTTAATCGTACGATAGAATATAAACATAGTAGATAGTGATTGTCTTGAAAATTTTAGAAAAATTTTTAGGAAAAAAAGGATTAGGATATCGTCGTACATTCGTCTGGTGAAGCCACTGATAATCGACGATGATTAATCGCCGTGGTGTTCCGTCGACGTCTAACCATATTATGAACAACCTAACACCCCTGGCGCGGCGCGGCGCGGCGCGGCGCGGCGCGGCGGCCGCTTCATACAGAATTCTATTAAACCCTATCAAAGTGTCTCATTATACATCAGTCTCGCAGTATTCCCCCTGTCTGTAATCGGTCTAACAACATCACGATAAAACAACATCACCGCGGTCTACCCTATATACATATATACATATAATATACCGTATAGAATACAACGCGACTGAAATGAAATCACAAAACAATTACTTACTATAATATAATACTATGACGCACCACCACATTTCCAAATGGTGTGCAACTGTAACGACGATCGAAATGAAATTAATTTCGATATCTTCGAGAAAGAATAGCTGCGACGAAACAAGATCATGACGGTATAAGGACATAGGACACATAGTACATAAGAGGTGGATGAAAAGCAATCTTTCAAAGAGGGTAGAGAAAGTAAAAGGAAAGTGAGCAGCGTGAAAGACAACACTCGACAAGGCAGCCGTCTAGAGCGATTTTTCAGCGTGTAATTACACGAACGTCTTCGAACGAGGAAGCCTGAAGCTAAGAGAGGCGCTAAGAGACGCGACGAAAATCCTGTTGACGAATACACAGCGCGACGGACCGTAACGGTGACAAACATTCGAGAGGAAGGTGGTACGAACCCCGCTCGACACGACAGCTGAACTTGTCGAGGTCGAGAGAGTTCAGGTCAATGGGTTGATTATCTGTAATGTAATTACATCCCTAGAGTATCGTAACAACGCTAACCTGCACTGTGGTTACCACATGGTTCGTCAACCATTTTCACATGATGCGTCGATTCAGAAATTTCATATTATCTCCTTAGATATTATTATTGTTAGAATGCGAAAACGAAAGAGTTGCGCGTATCAGTGAAAGTCGAAGCGTGAACAGTGTGAAGGCAAAGCGATCGAAACTTGATTTTCCATGCGATTATACGATGTCGTGGTTGCGAGTAATAGCGTCTACTAGTCAAAAGCGGCACCAATTCCACACCCCCGGTAAAGAATTTTTCGAATTCTCTATTGACTACATATATGTATACTCTTGGTGATACCTAGGAAAATGAATCGACCTAAAAACCCGGATGGTAACCGATCGTCCAACCGATCTCGATCGAGATAACATTATATGTATATGTATACGTATATGTACATATATGTATATCACTGACATTGTTAATTAAAAAATAATAAATCTTATTTCGTTACGAATTTCGTTTCAGCGAGCTGCCGTTCGGTGGATGTTAAAACGGTTAATTAAAAATTAAGAAGTTCGTTCTAGATTCTAGAGGTTGGTTCTGACGTTGGCGGTGACGGGAGAAAAGACGAGAGTGTTGGAGGATGGTGGTTGCTGGTAGTGCTCAATTGAAACCGCGTGTCTCCACGGAAACCCAGCCACCGTGTCCCGAAAGCACGTTAATATAAACGCTAATTTACACTTCAAACGTTGTTTACCAAAACCCACTAGCAACGTGTACGATGATATCATCCAGCTCCGTACGAAAAAGCCTAAAGTATCGACACTGTACGATTCGTTACGTTTATGTATTTTTATTTACGAAAGCGCTCCTCCGATTTCAACATTTCTAATTAATTTGTTATACATGTTAAACGATTGAAAAAAGTTTTTTAACTGAACTGTAATAAAGTCTAGAGAAATTTCTCTAGTCTCCGAGGATTCCTCTTATTAATGACTTAAATTCTATATTCTAGCTGTCCATAGGTGCCCGGAATCCACAATAGTAAACAAATCGTCATAGTTTATCCAAGAAACGTTTACAGTTAGCGTTGTATGCAAAGCAAGGAAGTTTCAACTGTTCGATCCGAAAATCCGAGCAAGCGTAAACAAAGGGAAGGCTGATGTGCAAACGAGATCACAGTGTAAAGATTCCCTAATTATCAGGCAAGTTTAAACTACGAGAACTGATGGCTCTCATTGTCAGAGCATAATGTTTAACGCACCAACAAGTATGCGTACCAAGGATTCGAGGAAGCGCACACCTAGCAACTTGGGATCCCTCCAAGAAACTCCACCGGGACCAGGACGACCCCAGGGCCGAAGAGGTGCCAGCTAAGCACACAGCATCATAGCATGTTAAGCAGTTTCCAAGGTTCCTTTCCTACATCCCCAAAGCGACCGCTTCGTGTTAATATTATTACACATGCTATGGCCTGACATTTAATGCAAATTCAATATTTCACGACAGTCGAATAAAATTTCATCCATTATCTCATTATCTTTCAAACATTTTCTACTATTTTAATATGAACAAGCGAAGGAACAAAGTACCTATATAGTTCAGAAAAAAGTTTGAACGTCAAGTTTTTCAAATTCATTCCATTTCTCGATAAAATTTTTTTGGAAAAAATAATAATAAGAAAAAAAAGCATTCTTGAGAAATTCTTTTGTGGCACAATTTTTCACATCGCCGCGCCGCGCCGCGCCGGGCCAAGAAAAATCGATTTTCTCTGACAAGGAAGTAGAAACATTTCTAGCTGTACGTGATCGGGGAACGATACGTCTAAGGTTTGAACCAAGAACCGAGACCAACACCAAACTGTGTCGACGTTCTCCCTTTATCGACATTATTGCCACGAAAAAGATGTTTTACGTTTACCGTACAAGGAAAATCCATTACGAAATGACTCTTACACGTACCCTTTCGAACAAACTCGAATCGTTCCGTATCGTTCATTGTTATACAAATGACGTATTAAAATGAAAAGAAATTCACAAAGAAAGATTATCTATTAAAAAATTGAACAGAACGATAATGCATTTCTCATGTTCTCTTTCTCTTTGTTAAATTTCCTATTTAACCCTCAAATGGTTAACCGGATACCCATTCGATATGTACATATTACATACATATACTATACACATATTATTTGTCGACTTTCGTGCTTAGAATTCCGCGATCTTCCTATTCGCGTGGCTTCCGGTTTTGATGGGACTGATATCCAGGTTATTTTATGGGGACGAAGGAAAATTTGTTCGAGGTCTGAACGTACGGTAAGCCCTGACACGCGAAACGTTCGCTTCTTTACGATGAAACAACAAAACAACCACCGTTGCATGCTGATCCTATTTTGTTCGCGACGTACATAGTATGTGTATGTACGTATTTCATCGTCAGTCCCAAAAGCGCAAGATGTTGAAACAAGAAAGTGAGATTTCATTGCAGCGAAATAAACTGCATTGAAAATATGCAAAGGAGGTTTGTCATTTCAGACGCAATTCTTGTTTGCAGTGAAACCGTAGTACGGTAATCCCAGAATAATCGCTTTGTTTAATAATATCCGACAATATCAGGCAAGAAGGTAGTTATTGGCGATGTGTATATTTAAACAGTCTAGCCGCCCAGCTAGCCGCTTCGAATCGAAACGCGAGATTGAAAATCATTAATTCATACCTTTGAAAATGAGTTTTGAGCGGTCCGTTGATAGATCTTTCGCGATGAAATGTTAATTATATTAACACGTTCACTGCCATGGCATAATGACACTTTTCATACGTGGCAATACATAAATGTATGTATGTATGTATATGTAAAAAAAATATTATTTAAAACTACTTGTCTCGACACGATTTTGAAAACATGAATTTTCTTTCTTCCAGACTGGTAATCAAATTTGTGAATGTTCGTAAAGAATTGATTAACAAAATACACAGCTGGGTGACTAATTGAAAATTGAAAAGAAAAAAATAAACAGTGTCTCTGTGCGAGTGTACGTGCTTTTCACGTAAATTCGATTTACGAGTTTTCATTTTAACGCCACGAATGATGAATGAATGGCATCCAATTTGTGAAAGAATGTTCGCTTTCATCACGGTTTTGTGCGCGTTGTACATACACCGGCGTAAAAGCAACGGGATTTTTAATTCGGTCTCTCTCTCTCTCTCGAATTTTCCATTAAAACTTTAACAATCATGTGCATCGATAAAAATCGACTCGTTAAAAAATTACCAACGATCGATTGTTCGATTAACGATAGAAATTTAAGAGAGGAAAAAAAAAAGACGAGAAACAAAAGAAACTTCATACACGGTAACAAAAGATAAAAATGTTGCGGCATGCTTTGAATTTTTCATGCGCAATACGTTGTATCATTATTTTGTTTTCACCTCACAGTTGCTCGTTATATTAATCGCTTTTAAATTAATTAAATTGAAATCTCTAGCGTTGACGCAAACGGTGCTGTTCATTTCTACTGTGTAAATAATTGTTCATCAAACCACGTACATTTCATTGATTGAAACAAATCGAGTAGTCTGCAAATCGACAACGTTGTGACATGAAAAGCGTTCGTAAAAAAAGAAAAAAAAATGACGAAACAGAGGCAGCGCGAAGAGAATCCCAGATATCGGATAAAATATGTTCACCAGTTATACGACAATGAAAACAGTCGATTTTCCATTGCAATGTAGCAACAATCGCAACAAGTTTGTTAATCCTCTTTTGTTCGAACGACTAAATGTTGGAAAAACTTTACCTGACCAAAATTCTGACGCTTTACTGGCTCCAGAGGTTCCAGAGGTTCCAGAGGTTCCAGAGGGACGTTTTTTTTTCGAAGGGTAGCTGCGCAAGGAGCACCACCTTCTGGCTTACCCCAGGGCGAATAACTCTCCAGGATTTTCTGAAGCTGTAAAGAAAAAGAAAGAGAAACGTGATATATAAACCTAATTTTGCGGCTAACTTAAAATACTACACTCTTTAGAAAGTAAACTAACGTAATGATGTCTTGTTTCTTTAAAAACAAACCCTAAAAAAACGAGTAACTGTATCTCACTTATGGTGATTAAATATTTACACTTTAACCCTTGAAGAATGAAAACCCGATGAGCCAAAACTATAAACGTATACCAGCATGGTTTGACTAAAATAAAATGGCAAATACCTAATATTGGAATGTCACGATTTCTTCCGTCTGACCTCGCGCGGATTTACTCTACTTTACTCCACTTTCAACGCGTGGAGTTTACTCTATTGCTGTCCAACGACATTTTGAAAAAATAGCTAAAGATTCGAAGAAGATTTTAAACTTTCACGTTTACTGGCTACCACTCGAGATCAATATTCTGCAAGCAGAAACTTTGCTAAGCAACAACTTCCCTACCACGGAAAGGGGGTTTTCAACTTTCAAGGGGGCTAACAACGCGATAAAGGAAGAATAGAATCTCCGATGAATTTTTATGGAAATAACGTTGGAATAGTTCGCCAAAGTATTTTATTAGCTTGCTAACGAGGAGTTTTCATAAATGTATTCATGAAACGAGTACTGCCCCCTTTTTAAAAAGCTTCTATAATTCTATAATATCCTGCATCCTATAAAATTATACATACGTACATACATATATGTATACGTATTAAAAGTATTTAAAAGTAGCCACCTTCGAATCCCTATTTTTCACGTCAGTCTTTCAATTCAAACGAAACGAACGTTTTCATTAAAGCACAAGGATAATCCATTTCCTGAGAACAGTAATGAAACGAGTTCTCTTCTTTCTTTTTTTTTTTTTCCACGTAAAAATTGCGCTGCTTAAGTCACAGTTTTAATAATTCACGTCGATTTATCATCGTAATCTGCTGGTAAATGCTTATTATTACACGCAACCGTGTTTCTTGGCGCAACATTCCTTTCTGGCAATGCTAATGTTGAACCGTTCTTAATCCGACCCTGCAATATGTAATTCGGATGCACTTTACGGCTCTGAATATTTTAATCTTTTATTATGCCGGCCACCGGTACACGTATGAATCTTTTACCAGAAATTCTTCTCTCCCTACCCTGATGGTAAAAAAAGAGAAATTCGACTTTACGCTGATAATACCTGTTCCTGACGCTTCTGTATAAAATGGATATTTACAACGTTTTCGTGGAAAAATGTACGATTTTATAAACCATACCCTGGTCCGTGAACTAAAATTAAAAAGCATAATGTCAAAATCAATAAATATCAAAAAAACATTGTAAAAAGTGTCCTCTTAAGTGTCCTTAATTTGGGACGAAGAAAATAGAAAATAGAATATATGTACTTATTACCAGTTATGTTATGCGAATTGGAGGTCGTTAAAAATCATGAGAATAGAATAATAAGGAACATGATTCGACAAACAATGAGTGTAAAGTACACGTGGACACGTTTCATTAAAACGTGGAAACGTTTACGCTCGTTAGCGAAATATTTCTTACGCCTAGAGGGGTAAACACATGCAGTAATTATAGCGTGGTCATTAATGAAACGAGTCATAGAAATTACACTCGTCGACGAATCAGTTTAGCATTCGCGCGGGCCCGTAAATTCCGACGAAGAAAATGAAATGTCGTTTAGGAAATACATACGACCAGACGACGGCACACGTCGTTACTTTGTTGAAAATTTTCGTGCCTTTCAATATACATACATATGTATGTATTTACCTTCCGCTATAAATCATTTCCGTAACACCGTACAGTGCACACTGTACAGCAACGAAACGTTCACGACGTTAAAAGTTTTTAAGGGGTGTTTCAAGTACATACCTACAATGTTTACAATGTTTATCTAGTCTCGATCAAACCAACCATAGCCCTTACGTTAGTCGGATAAATGAAATAAGTTATTAATACATATGTATTTCGAAAAAGCCCTGTAAGATTGAAACAACGATTATTATCGTAGGTTGTAGGAAATAAAAGCCAAAGAGGGGCGGCGCGGTCAACGAAGGACAGTGACGCAAATGGTACTCGTACAAGCTTGGAACCATTTACGACGCATACTTGACGCTGTTCTTGCTGCTTTTGACGTTGCAACTCCTCCTTTTGTCGTCTCCGCAAGTTGGTTCCCTCTTGAACGGCTCGTCGCGTCGTTCCCGCTCCTTTCTTCTCTCCTCCTCTTCTTCCGGTACGTAACTTGTCTCAGGAATTTCCTGCGCGGAACATCCTGGTCCGAATAGACTTCCTCTTATCGTTAATAAAAGGACGAACAAATCACGAGCATCGCGTTACAAGTGAATGCGTGAATTCGAAAGGACGTTTCGTTCGCTGGTGTTTGAAGATTTTTCAGACACTTTTCAGACGGTGTATCCGATAAGATAACACGCAAATTACCTTTGGTGCTGAAAGCTACCTATAACGTTGCGAATCTAAAGAAATTGCAACAATAAGCTTTTTCTTTTTCGATCGAATAACAACGAGTCCTCTTTTCTGGCATTTATAGTATCGTCAGTACTACATATATGTATACATAGTATCTATAGTTATCGATTTAACAAGATATTATTCTGCTTCGAGAAAACTCGTTTCTGTTGTAATGTGCAAATTTTTCACATTATGTATCGTATCTACGCATATTAGGTACATAATATAATTATTATTTTAAACAAATCTCTGTACGGAAGCAGCTTGTATTCATTTTCATCATTCGCATATGAAACGATGATTATTCTGCAAACGTACGTTGGTATATTTGTATTCGAGCTGAATGGAAAAGAGTTTCAACTCATTTTTCGTATTGTGCCAGGAACATACATATGTCGAGTAATAACAACTCTCTAATTATGTAACTCTTTGTGAATTCGGAAAATGAGAAAAGGAGAAAAGGAGAAAAGGAGAAAAGGAGAAACACATCCGTGGATTTTATGTATACGATTCGTGAAAATTATTGTAAATACAAGCTCAAATAACCGTTAGGACTATCCGCGCAACAATGAATTCTATTAAAATTAATGAAAATCAATGAACTTATGTATCTTTAATAAAAATCGCTGGGATATTTTGTAATGTAAGGAACGTGAATGGCTGAGAATAAAACTGAAAGGACTTCGAAGCATGCTTGCATAATATCATCAATGTTCTTTTATTTGGATAACAACGACACTGTTACGAGATGCTTGGCGAGTTTCATTTTAATAATGAAACACTATCATCTCATGCTATTCGAACTTTTAAACTTTAATAAACGCTTCGCCTCTTCTTATTTAAGCGTGACGAAAAAGAAAACAAATTAAACGTAAAGATTACATCGAGTCAAGATTTATTAATACGTGCGTTCTCCTTTCAATCTTAATTACCAGCAAGAAAAAGCCATCTGCAATGCTAAACATTTTACTTTGAAATAGACCAGAAAAAGGAAACCACTTTCCTCCCCCTTGAATTAAAAACAGCGTGAACACATTCGATTCGAGATAACTACTAAAAAATTGAACCAGTTTGAATAAAACATTCTGCATACGATTACGCGGCACCATCAACTTGACGCGCGGGAAAAAAATTCCAAAGATAATCAAACAATAATAATTCAAATAGTGTTTAAACAAATATGAAAAAAACCTTCTGAATAAATCAACAAAATCGACGATACGAGTACGCGACTACCAAGTCGATTCTCCACATACATACCAGCACATATTACATATTACATATTACATATATGTACATACATATGTATACGTTACCATTTACGTAGTTACCATCTACCATTATAGGTACCTTTCGACCTTCGATTACTAGACCAAAGTATCCCTCCTAATGTATACTGCTCGCAATGTACCACCACTCTTACTATACAAAAACGAGCTTATACTTAATAAAGTAAAAGGGTTAATGTGGAATTATTTTTCGCCTCGATAATCGTTCTTCCACAGTTTTGTTTCATTTTCTTCGATAAACATTGCACGCATAAACACGCTGAAACATTGACATAAGTGACATTGACCTTTTGCACGTAAGTACTTGTATGTACATACGTATAAGTACTTACGTGTATGTACTTTCAATTCCACGAATACAGATTGTTTTTGAATTTAGATAAATTTATAAATTCTGATAATAAAATTGCAGATGATAAACCACTTTTGAACCACCGACTGTTTTGTGAAAGAACAAAAATAAGCTACATATTTAGAAGTTTTGTAGCTCCAAACAGTTCCAGCGGAACAGAATGGAACAGAATGGAACAGAATGAAAAATTGTGACGGAGAAACTGGAACGTTAACCTGTTTGACGTGTATCAAATACCGGTGAAAATATTCCCTTCAATATTGTACATCTATTTTGACGCAAAATGTTACGAATAATACTTTTTGGGTTGATATGTAGCTTCGTTAACGCTCAATCTGCCAATCTTGAAACAGTGAGCGATGACAAGCTAGTAAATCTTATAACAACCGAAAAATATATGGTCGTCTTTTTCAGTGAGTTTTCAGAACCAGAACAATATTATAAACTTATTTATTATGACAAATCTTGTTATAACTTGCCAATGAAATGTTATCCAATATTTCAAACTTTTCTGTTATTTCGAATATATGTACATAGATAATAAAATTCATACAACAATGTATCTTATGTTTATATTTGCAGCTCAAAAGAACTGTAAAGCATGCGATAATTTTGAAAATCTAATAACCGATTTGAGCCAACATTTGATGCATTTACTATCTGCTAAAGTTGTTAAAGCGATCGATAGTCAATTGCTACGTCTTTACAGTACTGATAAAGAACCTGCACTTGTGTTCTTTAGACACGGAGTACCTTTACTTTACGATGGTATATACAATAGAAAAAATTATTCTAACAAGAATTGGTTCTATTCGTTTAGAAATTTACATTTTTTATGTTTTCTAGGTCCATTAAACGACGAAGAAATTTTAACTATGTTTACTGAAAACAAAGAACCCACAGTAAAAGAATTAACGGATGATACGTTTGAACATTTAACTCAGGCAAGCAGCGGATCTACAACCGGAGATTGGTTTGTTATGTTGTAAGTTTCCTTAAAAAATTCTATGCTTTCATATACGTATTCTAATTCATGAATATTTCATGCAGCTTTTTCTTTTCTTTCTTCTCTTACAAACAGTTACGGTACAGATTGCTTGGAATGTGTAAGAATGACTGCAAGATGGGAGGCTGTAGGTGCAAAACTTAGGCAAAGAGTTAATGTTGCCCGTATTGATAAATATACAACTGGTGCATCTACAGCAAAAAGATTTAATATTTATAAAGCTCCTGAATTCATATTGTAAGTATACCAAATGTCAAAACAGAAAGTATTAGGAAATGAACCGGTACAAGTTGTTATGTTATTTAACATAATTTATTTTGTACTTGCAGCTTCAGACATGGTAAAATGTACCGTTATCAGATCCCGAAATACGACATTAATTCATTCGTATCGTTTGCTAAGGAATGGTACAGAAATGCACGTGTCGAAACTGTTCCTACACCAGGAACGGTTGCCTACTCACTGTAAGTTTCAACACATTTTTCTTCATCTCAAAGTATCTTTTTTCAACATTTGTCCTAGTATCTTAATACAATTATATTTCTTTTCAGCGATGATTTTGTTGAAACGATTGCAAATTTTCTGCGTAAAAATCCATGGATGATGAAGCTTGGCAGTATAACAATTGGCGTATTCATCATTATTTCTGTAGCCTCCAAGTTCAGACGTAAAACTGAGTTGTCCCAAAAGAAGGACTAATTTTTTTATGTACCAAATACATGTTTACGGGTACTGTGCCAATGTATTAGAATTTATAACTTCGGATAAAAGCACAGTAAATAATTAGATGAATAAATTTTTAAGTTGAGCTAATTTTTTCTTTTAATTCACATATAACAAAACAAGTTTTTAATTAAAATTAAAATGTACATTTTCATACTTGTATTATATGTATATGAATATTTGAACAGTACCCATAATTGTTGAAAAAAGATACCGATGCGTATACATTACGTTTTCGGCATTTGTATTTGTTACTTGGTATAAAACATGTATAATAATTACCTACAGAATACTGATTTTTATTTAACAAAAGCATTCTCTATGTTTTACAATAAATAGTCTTAAATAAAAGTTGTTATTGTTACACAAAGAATGCCGAAATATTTATCAAACTTTGCATTTTTTTCTTTTTCCATGAAAAAAAAAAGAAAACTAAAATAATAAAAATAATTTTTTTTATATTCGCTTTATTTAAAGTAAATAAAAATAAACTTAAAACGACATATTTACTTGTAACATACATTGTACTTCAAATTATTTATATTAAACAAATGAATTTGTTTGAATTCTTTCAACTCTATCAAATTCATTAGGTAACGTATGAATCTCTTTTATTATATCGATATAAGCCAGTAGAAAAATTAAGTAAAAATATAATATGAAATGTTTTAAGCTTCTTTACACCTTACTGTAACTTAGTGACTCGAAAATAACTGTTTTACATATCGTTTATAGTTTATGAAAATGTATCTACATTCATTTGCAAGACACTGTGCACAATATACATATTGTGCAATATATTACAGAAATTAATTCTGTCCATTACAGTAGTAATAATTCCCTGTACGACATTTTTGGTCTTATCAACAGAAAATATTGCACCTATTTTAAACATTATCAACCGATATATTTATCCTAAAGACTGTAGACGAATCAGCTAATGCCATTCTGATACTATTTTCAAATTTTTCTTGTATAGAGGAGAACTCCATCATGTTGCTTGGTTTTGAATCAATCCAAAACCCATCAAATTCATAAAACAGGTAACAATAAAACTGATGAAAGGCACGAATCGTCGGTAAAGTTTTCGAAGAATTATAAATATGAGTCTTGGCAGTTCCATCTCTTAACAATCTTAGAGCCATACTTGTTAAATTTATACCAACAATAGCAAATGCATAACCGTAACGTGGATGAGTAGAATGGGATAATACATGCGTCGCAGCACTTGGGTATTCCTGAGCAAAATAAACTAAATTTTCTAAACCCAGAATTCCCATTCCTCGAAAGTCTGTTTTTGGATCATCTCCCTGAAATCCAATCTCTTGCCATTGTTTAGTAACTCTGGCATCTAAAGGTTCATAAGGCATCAACAAGTTCCACAATTTTAACAATAACAATTCATGTTCAGGATTGTCAGCATCGTACGGGGTTTTTCTAAGTTCTTCGCATTCTGCGCAAAGTTGTCTATAGCCCCAAATTAATTCTACACACTTGCCAAATGATTTAGCAAAATCAGGATGCGCGGTTGGATTTATTTTCTTAGTCACCAACACTGTTCTGATAGCTTCTTCTAAGATTTTGCGTTCTGTTTTAGTCGTTATCGCATGCTGATCCGCAAGATCATTCAAGTGAGCCACAAGAGTTTTGATATTAGCATTTCTAGACAATTTGAGAGATTCTTCTACAGCTAACGTCCGTGGTGCTCCAGATGGTTCTCCGTAACAAATTCTCTGAAGTTCACACATTTGTGTTGTTTGACGTAGTAACCATTTTATAATGGGTCTGAAATACCACCACACTAATGACCAGAAATATACAAGCATGTTTTCTCTCAGTTTCGAACTTTGGTACAAGGAAAACTTTCTAAATATATATCCAAATTATGATTAACCTCTTCCTGTCATCATATTTCAAGATACATACATTTTGTCGTTACGTTAAAAAAGGAACACGCTCTAACATGAAAATTAACACCCTGGTGTTTAATTTAATAAATACAACTTTTTCTTTTTCTTTTTCTTTTTCTTTTTTTTTTCATACATTCACCATTTGAAATCAATGCACATAACCTGTGCTAACGTAACCAACACGTAAACATGACAGCCGATACGATTCTAACCGAATGAAAAATAACTTGATCCATCAAGTTTCTTTTTATTCAAATAATTCCTCAAGTTTATATGTTATACTGCAAGGAAATCATCGATTTCTTTAAATATTCAGTCTCAACACAGAGAAATCAATAATAACGTCCTAAATTAACACAATATCGTCGGTAAGAAGTAAGAAGAGGTCACTCACTATCCGCATCGCGTGTATTATATGTATATTCATATGTTATGTACTTATGCATAAATACGTAAGTACCAAAAATTCAATACTGTTAACTGTGAACATACCTGTTCGGTACCGCATTAGATAACTTGTTTTTAGAAGTAGACATGAAGAATAAACGTAATACGGAAAACAGTAAATCTTACAATCGTCGTCTCTATATGTATGTACATATATGTATATAAAGACAATTATTAACAGAATTATGATTTCACCTTGAACGTCTTTCCGTTTACCAGTGGATAATATTTATACATATATACGTATGTATGTACAAACTTCAATTGAAAAAGATGATCAGAATAATTTCAAAGAAATCATTGCGATATTTTAAACCACGCTACACGATCGTAAAGTTATAATTATAATAATTATACATAAGTAAGTATGTATGTAATAATAAAATTAGATTGTATTTGATATGTATGTATACCTACTACCACAAAAGAAAAGAACAATAAACTATCAATGCGTGGACAGCAAAAGAGAATAACTTCAATCAGTTAGGTTGTTAAATTCCGAAAACCAACAGGGTTACTCTTGCTCGGAAACTATTTACACATATCGTATAACGACGAGGTGAAAATTAAACGATTAAATGGAGAACGTACACGCATCCTCGTCGGAAGTTTCAACAAATTCGAGCAACAGCGGAAACCAGTTGCAAACCATCGTCAATGAATGTAAACAGTCATTGGATGACGACGAATGCAAGGAAAAGGAAAAGGAAAAGGATAAAACGAGCTTCGAATTAAATCTAGATCTTAGAAATGTATTAAATTGTGAACCTACTGCATCCGAGGCTGATCAAGATAACGAGAATTCATTAGAAAAACTCTCGGCTGTTTTGGAACAACCGGAAGACTCACCTTATCGTTTGGAAGGTGCACAGTCTACGCAGGATGATCGTGAGGATAAACAATTAAAGTATTGCACACTGTTTCGAAACGGATAAATATTGTAATTCTATGTGAAAAACTGAATTAAAATTAGTACGAAACATCTTTTTTCTTTTTGTTTTTGTTAGTAGGCTTAGTTTTCGAAGAAAACAAGTTTGAAACACACACCGGGTATGCGGTGTCGTGTCTTTAACTCTGGCCACCAGATGTCACCACTAAAGCTTTGATACAAGGAAAACTTTCAAACAAATTTTCTTCTTGTTAATTAAGTTTTGGTGGCAAAGTTTCATTTAATTTGAATTGTTTCCTCTGCTTATATGTATGTATTCCTACTCAATATATAGCTACATTCTTCGGGAACGGATACAATCGCTTCGCAATGTTATGAGGAACTTGAAGGAAGAACTTAAAAGAGAAATTGAATTTTTGAAGAAAGAGAACGAAGAGCTGCAAGTTTTGCGAGAAAGAAACGATTCGTTAGCCTTGGAAGAAGCAACTGCAGCTGCGCGTGCGGCTGCTGCAGCTTATGCAGCGGAAGTGCCGTTATCCAATTCTTTGGGTAATTTGATACTCGTCAAATAAGTACATACATGTATTTAAATTCGTGAGATGTTTTATAGACGTTATCTCCGAGGACACGTTCAGAGAACTTACGATACTCGAATACGAGAAGAAATTGGCCAAATATCAGGATGAGTATTCGTTTAATCAAGCTGAGAAACGTTACAATGCTCGATGGAAGATGATCGCGAATGCGTACAAGCAGAAACTGATGGAGGTGGAGCGACTTTGCAACGAGGAATTGGAAAAAGTTCAGCAAAATGCGAACGATCTACAACCACTCAAAGAAATGGTGTCTCAATGGTGTATCGATGAAGAAAATCGCGGTGATTCGATTAAAAGATCTGATTTTAATGTGGATGGGCTAAAATACAGCCTTTTTAATGACGAGAAACTTCATAATCGTCAATTTCAAAATGTCGACGCGGAAGTCAATATGGCGCCGGAGATATTCGTTGCACGATTCAAGTCCGAAAACTTGACGAAAAAAGATACATTTTATAGATAGACATATCTTCTTTTATTTATATTGCAGTTTTCTGTCATATGTATAACACGAACTTATTCTATACATATATCGTATATTGTATACACGTATTGTTTCAGAATTAATATTTGCAAAAACTTTATACTTGAGTAATGCGTCTCGTTTGAAAGAAGCACATTGCCACCTAGTGTTACAACTGATAGTTTGTACTTAAAAAACATATGTATGTATTTAAGTACTTACCTTTTCGTTGATCCAGGAAACGAACTGCCATTCCTGTGTGTTGCATTCCATCATATTTTTAACACTTGACACTGATAATTCAACGCTTAACACCGATCTTAAAGAACGCGTTGCGTTTCGCGTGGAACTCGCGACCGGAATACGACGTTCAACTTTGAAACGATACCGCGTTTCTTCGTTCAGCGTCGACCATGTTCCAGTTGTTCCGATCGTCGGAATCCGACGTTCCTTGTTCATTGTTTACGTGACGTGTGACGTGGTAATACACTGGTGTTACCGGTTGTATTCGATCAAAGGATAGTCAAAACTATTTTGTTTTTTACTTGGTTATTCTAATTTCCATAAAAAATATAATTTTCTGACCATGTTGCAGTCTATATTTGACGATGTACGGCGAATGAATAAACGGCAGGTAAATGGATTTTTTTCATTTCAATCATCAATGACGCTTACAAGTAAGCGCATATGGTCTTCAGAAAGAAATGCATTTAAACATAATTGTTGCTTCTTTTAACAGTTCCTGTATCAAGTATTAAGTTTTGGTATGATCGTTTCATCTGCCTTGATGATCTGGAAAGGCTTGATGGTTGTAACAGGCAGCGAAAGTCCGATCGTAGTGGTCCTCAGGTATTTCAATACTTAACCTAATCATTTTATCAACATGTATGTAAATATATACATATTTATTTCGAAAGATTGATTTATTTAAATCTGCCGAATATTTTTGAAATATGCCTTGAATTGCCAAAGAAACGTTAAATTTGTTCATCTTATCGTTACTTAGGCATAATTATAGCTTTATGGATTTATATTTTAATGTTATAGCGGTAGTATGGAGCCAGCATTTCACAGGGGGGATTTGTTATTTTTAACCAATTATCAAGATGAACCTGTTAGGGTAGGAGAAATTGTTGTTTTTAAGGTTGAAGGGAGGGATATCCCAATTGTACACAGAGTGCTAAAACTTCATGAAAAGTAAGTATTTATTAAATGCGCGAAGCGATAGGTGTATTAGTTGATGCGCAAAGATTTAAATTATTCAACGACATTAATTTATTTCAGGGGTGATCAAAATAATACTGTTAAATTTCTAACAAAGGGTGATAATAATTCTGTTGACGATAGAGGTTTATACGCTCCTGGTCAATTATGGTTAACTCATAAAGATGTTGTTGGTAGAGCAAGGGGTTTCTTACCATACGTGGGAATGGTTACAATATATATGAATGAATATCCTAAATTTAAGTATGCAGTATTAGTATGTTTGGGATTATATGTTCTGGTACACAGGGAATAAAGTTATTCGCATAAGAAATTACAAGGAATAGACTGTTATTGTTTATGCGCAAGACAGTAAATTGTAAAATATACAAATTAATAATTAAAATACATATGTGGAACTATGTACAATGTGATTTTACGTTTTGTTAATTTCATACCATTAAAGAAGTT
Organism: Osmia bicornis bicornis; assembly: GCF_907164935.1. Classification (NCBI taxonomy): domain Eukaryota; kingdom Metazoa; phylum Arthropoda; class Insecta; order Hymenoptera; family Megachilidae; genus Osmia; species Osmia bicornis. Next base: position 10,979,922 of record NC_060223.1, read on the forward strand.
TCTGTACGCAAAAGATGAAAAGTGTTATAGCTCTTCAAACTTGCGTGTATGTTTATGCTAATAATAGAAAAATATTAAGGTACTGTGCATAAAACTCTAGTAATTTTTGTACAATATTAAAAGACAATGCCCTGCCAATAAATTGGTAAAGCTAAATGTACAAACACTTTGATTTTTAAGTGATTTTATCGATGTCCTGGCAAAATTTATCAACTTGTTCAAATGTTGAAAATTTGTAATGGGTTGTATAGAAATGGTTAACATTTATTTGAACCGCTTCAACTGTAGTTTAAAAGAACTGAAATGAAGCATAATAAATTCTGATATGTATGTATATTTAACTGAATTGTGTATGTACAATTCGTTTTTATTATAAGTAATTGATGATTATAAGTTGATGATTTTTGCCGGTGCAACAATAATATTAATGTAGGTGATATTTCAAACGAAACGAAGACTATTATACATTTTATCGTTTATTATTATGTTTTCTAAAGAATTCAACAAGTTTTCACTTTGTAAGTTTTCAAATACCTAATACCATAATATATTTTTAAGTGTAAGAGTTATATACAGTAAGGAAAGAGAAAATGATATTTAATTCTTATTCATTTTTGTTACACCAGATAGTAAAGCATTACTTCCCCGTTATGGCAATATCTTTATATAACATTTTTATTTCAGAAGCACTGAACATCTTAAAAGTTTGATAACCTTTTAGATGGTAGAAAACAACCGACGCTCTAGTCGTTTCTAGAAATCTGAATATATTAATTAATTGTGTTTAATCAATCCAATGTAAGTTTTGTCTACTATCTGTCTAAAATTATAAAATAAATTTATAGTATCTGAAATTAGATACAATGTACCTTAACTTCATTCCTAATAGTTTATTATGGTATCTCATATACAGTATATACATAGATATGTGGGATAATAATGATACTACTGATAGAAATAGAAATAGAAATAGAAATAATTATCCTTTTTTATTATATTAGTAAAAAATACAAATGGACTGAATGATATGAAATATAATATTAATGATACTATTTTTATTCCCCTTTCTTTCAGTGTGTCTATGATGGTATTAAGTTCACTCGAATTCATTAGTATCATTAAAATTCAAACGCGATGTAAAAGAAACAGTTGTACACATTATGAGAAGTAAAAAAATATTATATTTATAAAGCTTAACTTTTCCGTCTTTTATTTATTATAATGCCGTACTTTGTATGATATTGTTAAGTTTTCTTGTCAAATAAATCGTTAGGGTAGTGAAAAGTTTTCGATTAATATCGCGGTTCTACTTTAATCCACGTTTCTTTCGGTGTGGTTATTAAGCCAGGTAGTTTATCTTCGAGTGATGTTGGCTGTCCTTCGACGAATGAAAAATGAAAATTTTGAATCAGTACGGCAAGTACTCCAAACATGTTGTATCTCGCAAAAGTTTCACCCGCGCACACACGGTGTCCTAATAAGAATAAGAAAATAAATGAGTAAATAAATAACGTCTCCTCGAAGAGACGTTCAAGAAAAGTTGCAAGGTGTCAGCATTTCAATAGGGGTATAGAAAAGATTTCTCCAGCTTTAATGATCGTTGAAACATACGGAAAATTCTGTACGTACCTAATCCAAAAACGAACGTAAAGTCTTTGCCCAGCTGGCCATCCTCCGCGAGGAACCGTTCTGGCCTAAAATTCTCGGGATCACCCCACAAATCAGGATCATGATTCAATTCATCTAAATTTGTAATTGCCAATGTATCCTTGGGAACATTGAAACCACCGAGAGTAGTATCCTTTATCGTTTTGTGAATCACGCCGAATGGCGTTAGGGTTTCGTATCTGAGAGCCTCGCGTATCACTGCTTCGGTGTATGGCATACTAAAAATAATAATATTTTTATAATCATCATTATTATTGCATCAGTACTACAATCATACTTTTTCCTATCTTCCCATGTAACGTGTCTTCCGGTTCCGACCACTCTATCTATTTCCTCCTGTGCATTCTTTAAGACATTTGGATTATGCATAAGAAGTTTTATAGCATGAACAATAGCACTTGGTGCCGCTGATAAAGCCGGAAACATAATGTCCACGAGAAGAATAATAAGCTGTTCTTCCGAAAAAGTAGACATTACGTTACTGTTTTTCTTCAATTCACTTAGGTATCTGTCTATCAGTCCTCTACCATCGATGTCTTCATCGTACAACTGTTTTCGTTCTTCTATATGTTTCTACATATATATATGTACATACATATAGAGTGATGAAAGTTTAACAGATTAAAAAGTTTGCCGTGTTAAAAGAAAATAAATACGCTACCATAACGAAGGACGCTATACGATAACTTCCATCGATGATGCTTTTGTAACCAAACATATCGCCGAAATATTTCAAAAACCAACGTTGAAAAATTGCAGCCCCGGTAGTGTCGCCTCCTCTTTGAAATTTCATAGCAGCTTGGCATAGATATATCAGTTTCTGATGTTGCGAACGATTAAATCTGTCACCAAACATTATATCCCATATACTGTTAGCCGAGTATGGATATAAAATATTGGGGAATGACGCGTAACCATGTTTCAGATATGACTAAAAAGAAAATTCAAAAATACATATCATTCAAAATCGTATATGTAGTACATATGTATGTATGTATGTATGTATGTAAATACATACATATAATGATTACCTTCTCATCATCGTTAATAGGGCCTTCTTTTAACATATCGACGAGGATATTAAGTTCTTCCATCATATCATTTTCAAATCTATCATGTCGTCTACCAAATCCAAAATCTCTCATGTGCCGAAGGGCAAATCTTCTTTGTTCTTTCCAAAATGAACCCTCGGTGAAAAAAATGCCTACATTATAAAAATACGATTTTAAATATATTCATTAGGTATACATATGTACATACTTTCGTTTTAATTAAAAAAAAAAAAAGTATGTACCTAATTCTTTTCCAAAAGCTCTTGCTTTAACAACATCTACGTCAGTAGCTCTACCATCGAATTCTTCTCTTGTTAATATTTCTTTAATACTTTCGTAATCATTCGCGATAACAGCCATGAAACCACCTAAATAACAGCTAAGAATTTTTGATTGAAATTTCTTTACGTAATACGAAACAGTTTTGTGTGGAAATTTGTAATCTCCCCAAAGTAAATACCAATAAGATCCGCCCACTGGCAACCGAGGGATACCTGTTAAAATGTTCAAATAATAATAATAATAATAATAATAATAATAATAATATGCTTTCGTATTACAAAAAATTGAAAAAAAGAAATAAATATCCGTCATATGAAAACTTACATGGTGGTGCGTTTGGTGGTATACAACTAAGGAATTCGTAAAACTTATACGCGATTATTAAAAGTAATATTACGATTAACAAAGCTGACATCCTTCCGTCGATGCTCTAAATACGAAATGATTATTCGTGCTCGAATTTCTGCTGTATACATACTGTATATAGATTAAATAATCTAGTAAACGATATCAAATGATGTTTCACAAAACAGTGTATGTACAAAAGAAAATACATGTATCAAATGTTGTTATTCGCGGATAGATAATAGTTTGTTTTATCTTACCATGTATGAATTATAGGCTCTAACTACATATATGTATACACGATTATGATACGAAATTAATTACTATAAAGCGCAAAAAATCTCTGCTAATCAACAGATTTATTGTTGTTATTCGTTTACTTACTTATTTCCAACTTACTTATTTACAAGTTATCCAACTTGTGACGTGTGTATTTTTCTTGACAAGGAATTCGATACAAGGAATGTTGTATCATAACATTTAATTTTTTTTAATATTCCTCTTGTTTGTTGAAAATAAACAAACATTCCTTAAAAAAAAATTCTAACAAAAATGTTTATTTTACAATAAAAAGTATGATACATTTATATTTCAATCATAAATAAACCAGCTAAGTACTCTTTTATTATCATACTGTATTCTACGAAACTACAAAAAATAATGTTGGTTTTTTTTCTTAAATAATGTAGAGCCCATCGCGTTTATTACACTAGATTCTAACACAGGCTTACACCGATCGTTCATTGAAAATATTTGGTATCACCTAAGCACACTACTTGCAGGCTATTTTTAATCACTGAACGCATTCGATCGTCATCCATAACTGTACAACCTACGTTTGGAGATAACTTATATAATAAACAAATGCAGTCCTCTAAATTTTGCATTATTTTTTTGTCAAACACTGGAGTTTCTGTTAAATCAAAATGTAGCTTCAAGAATGCAGTATATAGAGGTACACAGTGGGCTGCTACGCGTAAATGGAACATCAAAAGGAAAGTTTTTGCGGCCTAAAATATAACAATTAATTGATAATGGTGTAAATAAAAGTGACTGAAATAATATTTGTAAAGATACTTACATCTAACGTTGCTTTTAATGTCTTTAGATCTGTATGATGTTCACAATATTCGCAAATTATTCTTGTTAATCTTTCACACCATTTGGCACAGCCAAGATTGGTTAAAAGTTGAGGCAAGCTTAACATGTAAACACGTCGTAGTTCAACATTTTGCTCAAATTCCATATTATCTAATAAAACAGCTAAAACATCATCGCGCTTTGTCCACTGTAATAACGCATATAATATCATAAAATGATTACTTGAATCGGTATATAGTCATACATTAAATATATTAAAACGTACTTCAAATACATTCAATGTATTATCCCAATGTTCAGCGGTAGCTAATAAGCTTGTTATGCACGAGTATACCAATATTACATATTTGGCTTCTCTCTGATGAGTTAAACGCTCCAGAGTATGAAAAATCACTTTGTCGTACCCAGTATCGATCAATCCTTTTTTCTACGCGTATAGTATGTATACATGAATAAGTAAACAATTAAAATGAAGCAAATGATTAAGTAAAATTAATACGATGTTAATATTTACCAAATGAGAATGCTGAATAATTTGGTGTAAACATTCAAGACCTATGACAACGTTTTCTGGCACATAGTCGTCGGTAATTATTAGAGCTGTTGGAAGCACATCACCGATACGATTGTACAAAGTTGGTTTCTGCATAAAAAGAACGTATATTTCAATATAAAGTTAAATTTATAACTTTTTTTTGTTCCAATAATTTTACCAACCTCGGTTTGACATAAAATCCATTTGTAACACGCTACAGCTGCTGGATAAGTTTTCCAAGTATCTTTTAGTAACTTATGCCTTAGCATAGACAATAATGTGGTTAAATTGTCTTTGTCCGTTAACAATTGAGAAATGCTTTGATATCCGTGCAGCTCTAATATTTGGGTAACCAAATCTTTGGATACGGACACTGATTCTGCTGTGTTCCAAACATTCTTTTCATCGTGTTCCCCGATAAGCAACAACAAGTAAATGGTAAAAGTTTCAACTGGCGATGCATCTAAATCTATTTGTACATCTCTCTCGTTGCGACTGTAAATAATATGCTCAAGCATAGACCTAATGTTTCGCAAATTTCGGTCCACAACTTGTCTATATTCTCTGAAATCTTTTTCGTCGCATGGTCGACTAGTACCGACGGTTTTTTCAGGAACATAACTCATAGTAACAAGATCGATGCATGCCGCCCACAGACCTTCCTCAGAAAAATCACCCTCAATTTTCAAAGCTTCTAGTTCTTTTAGAAGATTATTCATGTTTAATTTATTCGTTAAACAGTCTGACGAGAGATAACGATTGTCGTCTCCTCGCGAATCAACTTTTTCGCAACGATTTCTTAGTTTCGCATGTGTACATAGAAAGTGTCATTTTCCGACTTATCACGAATAATGGTATGTAATTCGATCGAACCTGAGGTATACAACATGAAGAATCAGTTGTCGACTTTGTCGCAAACCTACTTTCCACTTGTCTGAATTGTCAATAACGATGGAATATACCAATTGTTGTGCTTACTCGAACATCTGATAATGTGACAGAGATTCTGATTTGTCGTATCGTAATGTATTAACGTTTAATATAACAATTGCAATACAAATTTCAACCACCTACTGGTCTTTGCAAATTTACGATGTAATTACTGCATTTTGTAATATTGTTCGATGTCTCGAAAAGATAATCGATACGATTCTCACGAGCTCTCGATATGTATATACTTACATATGTACATACATACAACATATATATGTACATACTTTCGTATGTAGTACCTCTCATCATTCCCTTCTTTCAACACGGTTGTCAAGTCTAGTTAGTTTTCTTTCTGTTTCATGCATCCTATTTTTCTCATTTGTAGCATTTAATATATCTTTGATTGAATTTTATAAGCGCAACAACTGTTATTTTTGTTATGTTATCTTAAAGTTTAATCGAATTCAAGAATATTTATGTTTCAACGTGAACCAAACTATATGTTGTGTTGAATACCGTTCGCTAGTGTTTCTCAGTGCATATATACGTATTTATACATATAGTGCTCATACATAATATACATATATCGAGTATCGTGTCGCGTAACGTAACGTAACATAAATTGTTATTTATTTTCTATCAATTTCCAAGAGCTTTGGTAATTATGAATTAACGAAGGTGTAGTAGCTGGTAGTTACGATATGGCTGAGTACCGTTAGTTCATTTTCTATTTTTTGATATCATTTATTGTGTCATTTGATGTTTCGTTTTCAATAAGATGCAGTTAGAGTCATTTGAGTTTCGCCTCCATCTTGCTCCCTGGATAAAAGACACCGCCCTTTGAACGATTATTATTTATCTATACATGTACAATTCACTTTCTCGATCAATTAATGCAACCTTAACAGACGGGTTTTAATAGTTACATATGTAAATACATATTTTCATCGCTTCGAAAATTTAGTTAAATCAATTTGCATGGAAGTTACATAACCTCATTTTTGAAAATCTAATCGAAATATAAAATTTTAAGATTTATAATTACTTTTAAACGAATTTCTATAGGATAATTCCGTTATTAACATTATTTATTTTGTTAACGAAAGCATTTTAAATACATAATATCGTTTAAAATATATGTATAATGTTTTTACAATTTCTTGAAAAGTGTCATTTTTAAATCATTTAAATGTCCTGTGATTCTCTTAAGGATCAGGTTCTTATTGTGTATCGTCAGGAGTAGGCAGTGACTCTGAAGTAATGGCTGAGCTAGCTGCATTTCTTGGTCAGGAAATACCCGAAGGAAGGAGCAACCTTGCCGATAATCATATCAATTTAGAAAGGGTTGCTGATTATTGCGAGGCAAACTACTTCCAAGCAGAAAACAAAAGAATAGCGTTGGAAGAAACAAAAAACTTTACTACTCAGTCATTGGCCAGTGTAGCCTATCAAATAAATACACTTGCTTATAATTTTTTACAATTATTGGATTTGCAAACATCTCAGCTAGCTAGAATGGAGAGTCAAATGAATCATATCGCTCAGACAGTTATGATACACAAAGAGAAAGTAGCTAGAAGAGAAATTGGAGTTCTAACAGCTAATAAAGTTACGGTACGCCAATACAAGATTATTGCACCAGCAAATCCAGAGAAACCGATCAAATACGTGAGAAAAAGTATCGATTATACGATCTTGGACGATATCGGGCATGGGGTGCGTAGCGGTGGTACTCCTAGAAGTAAGCAACGTGGCGGTAGCCAGGGTAGCGTTCAGAGTTTAGGCGCAGCTTCTACCGGTTCAGGATTAGGTGCTGCCATGGTAGGACCAGCACCTACAACAAAACCACCTACTCCTCCTCAAACAGTAAGAACTGGTAAGAGTACCAGAGACGAGAGACGCCTATTCCCATTTTATTTAGAAATATTTAGAATCATCTAGCGTCAGATTAATTTCATTCTACAGGAACGTTGAGTAAAGGATCACGAGAATATAGAACACCACCAGCGGTTGCTCCACCTCAAGTTCCTAGTCATTATGCTCCTAATTATCCATTGGGTCACCCAAGAAGAGAACGCGGTCCTGGTTACAGTACCTTACCTTTACACGCACATACCACGTCTCACGCAACTCATAATACAAATCACAATGCTCATACCAATACCTTAACTCAACATACTTCACCGCCGCAAGTTGGAACCGTTCATCCATTGCAAAGTCACCCTCAAACACCGCCACCGGCACCTCCTAGCGTAACAGCAGGATATGTGCAGGAACAACATAACAGTATGCCCCGTAAGTAATGTATACGTTAATTTTTTATCTTAATCAATTGATTTATATTCAATTCGCAACGGTTTAACGTTGTTTAATGTTTAATTACAGCACCACCGTCACCGTTGGTTGGAATAACAGGTGATATGACGGATTATACCGGACATCATACTTTACCCCACAGACTATCGCATCAAATCAGTCGAAGTAGTGGTGCAAGTAGCCCACCATTGCCACCGCCACCACCACCGGAACAAGAAGAACATCCTCAATTTGGTAGGCCCACGCCATCCAGTGGCGCTATTATGCCTATCGTACCAGACGAGGAAGATTTACCTGGCTGGGTGCCGAAGAATTATATCGAAAAAGGTACGTCACCATCCTTATTTCGATCTTTTTTACGTATTTCAATTTCTAAACGGTACATACCTAAAATAATTCTTACCATTTTAGTTGTTGCAATTTATGATTATTACGCGGACAAGGAGGATGAATTGAGCTTCCAGGAAAGTTCTGTAATTTATGTACTAAAAAAGAATGATGATGGGTGGTGGGAAGGGGTCATGGATGGCATAACCGGTTTATTTCCGGGAAATTACGTAGAACCTTGTGTTTAATAAGTTTTACAATATTGCATTTAAATATGTATATCAAAATTGTGAATAGTTCGTATTCACAAGAAGACTGCAAATTCAAGGGACACGCGCTTGATTCCTTGATTTTAATATGTTATTTAGTATTTAATAATCGTAAGGTGACATTTCATGTAACTGATTGCTGCAAGAACATAAAACGGTGCAACAGAGTATGGTATGAAATATGATTAAATAAATAATTTTAGATTCTTCCGAGGGAGGAAAAGAAAAAAAAAGAAACAAGGTCTCAGATATCATGCGAATTTTTTACAAATCAAACTAATCGATCTTTATATCGATATAAAAAAAAAAGAAGGTATTTTTTGGTAAATAGTATTTCCTTCGGTGGACGTTGTTTTATCTGGATTCCTTACGAATCATATGTATATACGATAAGTAATCAGCATAATGGTATGTAATTTACTCTACGATATATTAGCTTTTTAATTATATTTATGTATTTTAGATATAACCGTGGCGATGTTAGTAATAGGCTAATGAATAATCAAAATACCAAACGTCCTTACGTTATTACGTAAATAAAAATTGTAACGCCTTATATCGATCAAGATTTTGTATCGTAAATTACTTGAGGAGGGAGGGGAATGTAACACGGTATCCACTTCATCATTTTATTCTTCGTAAAATGGCAATAGGCGAAAGGGATTTTTTTTTTTTTTTTTTTCTCGAATTAATCTGGAAGTGGTTCATAACTTGTGGTAAATACATAACGTAGGCGTATCGTTAAATACGACGTGATTTTATTTAACTAATTAGCCCTATGCAAATCCTTGTAATATTCGCATTTTCCCCGGTGCTAATTAGCTCGTTAATTGCACTATTGAGACACGGATACAGGTACCTTTACCTTATAATTAGCCAAGTAACGCACCGGTCGTACTTCTGATTTTCTCTTTGATGTATGTACATACATAATGTACTCTTTACGTTTCCTTTCTCCATATGCTCTAAAATGCTTGTATAGACAATAAAGTTGTTGCTTCGGCGAAGGTTACTCTGCTGATAGCATTTACGAATAAGTAGTTAAACAGAATAAGAACAAAGAGGTGAAACATTTGGGGAACGAGACGAAATTTTTAACGAAGCATCATTATTTATCGCTAGGAGGATGTAATGAAATGTACGAACATGATTGTGTTTATAATTAAATAATAATAATAATAATAATAATAATAATAATAATAATAATAATAATAATAAAAAAAAATGCAAGTTTTTGTTGCATGTCCGCTAGATGGACGCCAATTTTTTAGTCTATAAAATGCCTATTTTTCTTATTTTCGATGCCAGTCGCATATACCTAAATGACAGTCCAAATAGAGACCAGAGCGCCATTCTTTGCACTGTGAGAACACCCACGAACGGAATACAAAGTTTCTCAAAACACAAAGCTACCGCTTCAAACGTCCCCACGAGAATGGAAAAACTTCCATCCGTAACGGGAAAACGACGCTTTTCCCGGAAGTAGATGTCGCGGTAAATTTATCGGAGGTGTACGCTTCGGCGAGACGGTCGACCATCAGCAGAGGTCGCCACAAGTATGCTCGACAGCGCAATCATTCGCAGCTCGTGTATGTATGTGATTAAATTGTGTATTAGGTATTAAAAATACAAGAAACAGGAGACAAAGTTGAAGAGAAGACCGGAGTCACGACTTTTGACATCATTTCCATATTGTCTTCAGAAATGCGTAAGCTGAAAATTTATACCCTATTTTGTCGATATAGATACGAATTAAAATAATAACATATTTCTCATTTATTCTGCTTTTATGATAATAATTTATTAAATACCATTAATATCTCATATATTTTTCTATCTTCTTTCTTATATTTCGATGCTTTAAAGTAAAAAAAATAATTTTAATCTTATTTCAATCTGGCGTTGATAATTTTCAACTAATTCAAAGTTTCTATCAATGCCTGTGATTGGTCATTCCATTATGGCGTCCTCCTATTTAGACCAATCAGATTCATCGTTAAAGGATGCGTTGAGCGGAGTATGGTGGAGTGCAACAGTCCTCTTCGAAGCTTCGTCCGTTTGGCATGTGTCTGCAACAGGTAAGATTAAATTATCTTCAAATATTAAATTAAATTACCGATCGGGTGTTAACAGTACAAAAAACAGAAAGAAACATCGAAGAGAAGTCTGAATTCTTGATCTTTGACATTAATTCGGTGTTTTCTTTAAAAATACGCGAGTTGAAAACTGTTGCTTGAAACAGCAAAATTTGAATTATTTTCTCTTTTATATATCATTAAGTTCCTAAATATTATTGAATGTTTTTAGTACCGTTTCACACAATTTGCTGTTTTTAATTTAATAACCTACTTTCTTGAGCATCGTAACATTATTTATTCCTGTTTAGACCTATTCGTGTACTTTCTTGGTTAAGTATCGGCCGATAACCGAATACATATACCGAACAATGCCGAGTGGTGCCGACTGGTCTTGGTCGGGAAGGAAGGTATCTTATTACTTTATTTAATTAATTTTAATTCAATCTCTTGATAATTGAGAGTTCTTTTTAATTACTATTGTTAATATTTTATAAACTCCAAATTCATATATAATTTTATTGGAATAAAAATTGATAATTTGCAAAATTAACCTTAATTCTTTTTCGATTTGTTACAGATGAATTTTTTGTTTTCGTCGAGTTTCTGGACATCCTTGATGGCTTTCTTCACGACTTCCGTCTTCTCCTATAAGGCAACCTCCTACTTGATTGTCGGAAGAAGAGTATATCTGCGAACGGTGAGTCGCATGTTTAATGGTTCCTTGGTTCATAAGGATAATAATTAATAAGCGGTTGGCATTGTGTTAGTATATATCGTGCACGACGTTATCTCCACATATGGTGTGTGTGCTTTTATGCTGTGGGATTGCGTCGGTTTAATAACTTTTTCATTTAACTTTTAATTTTTAAGACATAATATTTTATTCAACAAGATGTACGATGGACGTACAAACCAAACACTATCATTACCATTACTATTACTATATTGCCATTTCTATTACCATGATTATTACCATTACTATGAAATATTCTATATGAAAGTAGTTAATTAAATTTTGTAATTATGTATCATTATACGCAATGATTGCTAGACATGCCAGACGATTTCAGTGAAAAATGGTACGTACCGTAGAGTGTTTTTTACTCATTATTTATTTTACTGGTTAATTAACGAACCGACTCGCTGTTTATCTATCTATCTATCTATCTATTAATTTTCCTGTGAGGTGCGTTTACGCATCCTTTATCTGCGAGGGTCGCGTATTATAGAAATTATTGGTTCCTCTCTGCCCATCGAAAGTTGTCGTCACTGTTTACTAACTGACTAATTGTTTATTTGAGAAAATTTTGTACTTTCTCGAATAGAAAAGTGTCGAGGTATCATACCCAGTGGCGGGGAACACCTTCCCCTCCGCTAGTTTTTAATCGATTTCCGCTTTACATCCGTTCCTTGTTAGTGTGACATAAAATGGTCTTGCTCTATTGATTGAGAAAAGAAAAAAACGTTTATAGAAGCGGTTAGTGTACGTTTCACAGGCGTTTCTTTGGTTGAAAATTTTTTTTGCAATTCCATTCAATGCTCGGTTGAATTATTTCACGGTTGCGAGCCATAGAGATTTCTCTGGTTTCGTGTAAGTGGAAAAAGTGCAACGTGGGGACCGGGTTTTACGCTGCAAACGTTCTTTCTTTTAAGCCGGTAATGACACCCATGGGATCCAGTTTTGTTCGGGTTACACGCGCAAAGTTCTTACAGTGAAAGATTCGCGTCCTCTGGCTCGTGGATAGAGAAAAGTGGAGAAAGAGAGATCATTTTGCTAGAGAGAAGAGAACACCATTTCGTATACTACGTATCTGGGATGTTGGTGAATTTTTCCATTTCCGTGGCGTGCATATCAGTAGAACGAAAACAGGGCGCAGTTTTCGAGAGTGACGATGCACCAAGCTATACTTGAGTCTCGTGCTTAAAAGAGGTCGTGTGAAAACACAAGACAACGAAGAAACGTTATTTTTTATTATTATTCACCCTCCTGATAGTGACGCGCTTTCAGAATCCCTTGGCGTTATTCGTTTCTTTAGTCGGGGTTGAAATTTTACCTCGAAGAAAACATTTGTGAAATTTAAATACGAGAGGAAAAACAAAAGAGCGAACAAGGCGAGATACATATGTATGTATAACTATTGATGATGAGATAAGAAGAATTCAATTTTATGATTTAAGATGAGCAATGACGTTATTTATGACATAAAAATTGATATTTTTATACATACATATATTCATCGCGTGTTAATGAAACACTGCATCACTCTTTTTTTCTTTTTTCCTTTTTCCTTTTTTTTCGTTTCCCCCCCTATGCGTTTGAATATCAGCAATTTGTTAGCCGACGAAAATACGGCAAAGCAACGTATTCCGTATTTTTCATTTCGATCGTAGTCGATTTGAATTCCCAGCATTTGCACTAGCGGACGATAGAATCTAATTAATGCGCGTTGCGAATTCGAAACATCAAATTCTGTACGAATGAAAAATCAACCAGCGCAGCGGGGAAAAAAATAGAACGTGTTCGACGTTCAATTTGTTGGACTTAAATTTTTTTTTCTTTCTTTTTTTTTTTTTTTTTGAAAGAGGGGGGAAATGGTTGAATCAATAATTTTGATTCATGATAATGCAATATAGTAGCTATACGATGCAAAATGAATTTGTAAAAAAAATTCCGCATTTCGTCGTTGCATTTATTTGTCAATCTCGAAGCCGTGGCCGCGGCATGATTTATTCTCGTAATCCCGTGGAAAAATAGAAGCAATAAAAAGCAAGGGGAAAGGAGAGGACGGTGCGAAACATTTTATTTGCAACGCGCATTCTCCAATAGGAACGTTTTATTTGCAAACACCTCGGCCGCCACGGAAATGTTGGCCGGGAAATAACGTCAAAATATTATTATACCACGGGAACATTGCATTCGAAGCGTTTCGCAATATTTTTTTCCTCTTTCTTATCTCCATCGCCGTGTCCCTGCGTGCGCGTTTTCCAACCAGCAAACAAATAATTTTTATCAGCAAGCAAAATACATGCGTTAGTATTTTGCAAATTTTCTAGTTAGAAGAGTGTGTTACACGCTGATAAATGTTGATGAACGCTGTTGAAGAAGAAAAGTTGCCTAAGTTGCTGTTGAGATACATATGTATATGTACACATACGAGTAGGTACATAATGTTATAGAAACAGCTTTGAATCGGTCAGTTGTAAATTGTACTGGTAGGTAGATCCATTGATGATGATCATTTCGAAAATCTGTGATGCATTTGTACCTACGCCATGCGCGACGCCACGACATGCGATCCATTGCGTTGTCCTATCAAACTTAGGCTTCCATGGTAAACTACATATTTAGCTAGTGTTCTCTCGGGCATCGATTTCCATCGCCTGGTCTGGTCACGTTCCTGAAATTACTTACCGACTGTTCGATTCGGCCAATTACCACGGCTCGTTGCTCGTTTCTCGTTTCTCCTTCCACTTGCTTCTTTTTTACTATTTTGCTACCCCCTTGTTTTTCCCTCCCTTTTTCTCTTCTTTTGCTTCCGTTTCGGCCGTTTACGAGGGGAAGCCAACTGGTCTGGCTTGTCCTTTTGTACAGCTTGCGAAAACAGCGTCGTACGACTTACGCGGCGGCAGATCCGTCGCTCTCTTTTGTCCACCTCTTTCGATTTACCGCTGTGTAACATAGAGAATATGTTTTCCGTCTCTTCATCACGAGAGACGCTTTCTTATTGCTTCATTAACGTTCAACGATTTAAATAAGTAAGGTATGCTTGAGTTTTCGATTTTCCTAAATCGATTTTTGCCCTCGATCGATGCTGGTCGACATAGAGAGGCTAGCGCATGGCGCATTAACTTCTTGCACTGAATATTTGATTATCGGCCAGTTTGTGTATGCAACGGTGGATGATCGTGAATAAGTTACGTCTAGCTGTTGGGGGGAAAAGCAACTTTCTCATTCTCATTCTAGTTTTATCACATTTCGTTAAACTTGGTTTCGTGTGCGTTTAGTACATACCTATTATTGACGGAGCGAGGAATGGTGAAAAATTTATACGGTAGTAAGGTGAAATTTGCATAAAAAATAAAAGGAAAAGAAAAAGAAAAAATTAAGAACCGATGTAATTAGTAAAAAGGTTCAGAAATATTATATGTAGTAAGATAGCTACGTTTACAGTAGAGGGTTGCAGAAGAGGGTTGGACGTTGGACGTTAGTTGTTCGATGAAAACTAAACTGACGTCACGATCGAAAGTACGGCACATTCTTCGAGATTAATCGCGCGAGATAAGAAGTTGATACGAAGGCTCTTAAAATACGAAGGCTTGACGGTACGACGCGGCCGTGAACTTTTTCAATTCCACAGATACCGCCGAGTCGCGTTTCACGAAAAATTCGGTTAAAGAAATTTCGTCGAGATTTCTTATCGGTCAATCGGCAACCACTTTCAATTTTCCGCTAGCTCGAGCACCTACGATACGTGTCCATGCTCAACGACGTAATTTTCCAACGACTGGACGCGGGTGAAACGGAGTTGCTTGAATTTTACTTAATAAATAGGTGGTCACATTGTATGTAATAAATAGTCGATTTTGAAGTAGGTATACTTAATACGTAGTATTAATTATCGCTATCGGTCTTGTAGCAGTACTTGCTAATGACGCAAGTATTTCGAGGATAGCCCAAGAACCGTCAAGTTCATTTCGAGAGTACCATAATACCATCGAGCTCGTTCTCTCTACGTTGCACCCATGGGGGTGGTCTGCTTGATCGTTTACCATCAGCGTGTCGTCTTCACGACCCTCGTATCTCAGCCATTTTCAGGTTGCACCGGCATCGCGGCAGGGGATGATATTATTTTCGTCGAGTTCTCGTAAAGGGAACGATCATCTTGCTAGTAACGAAGGATCTACGATTATTGTTCAACGATAGTGGCTGTCTTATCGTTAGTTAGAATTCATATTCTTCATATTTTATGTTATAGAAACCATGTTGTCTAGCCACGTCGAGCTACTTTAATCGTAAGATAGGAGCCTCGAGAGATGTCGCGGTAGCGTTAACAGTTGCAAAAACCATAGGAAGATAATTGAATTTCCAGGTTCTTTTCACGGAGCTTGAACCCCAGCAGATCCGATCGATTCGCCGAGGAAAATTCGTCTTCAATTTTCGGGAGCGTTTGAGCGTAGCGGGCGTGGAATTTGACGATTCGACGTTCGCAGAGGGTGTGTGTCCTCGAGCCGACGAAAGCACGGCACTTTGAGGTCAAACAGAATCTCGCACATATGTATGTAGGTATACGAGAACAGTTTTGATGGTAGATCGCCACCGTGCACGAACGGCTAGACCGCGTTGCTATTTCGAGAATTTCAATTTTGACGCGGAAAATCGCTCGAGAATGGTACGACCTCCATGTAGGTGGACACCGTAGATGACAAACTTGTTCACCAGCCTAGCCTAGCGAGTTTTGCACTCTGTCGTCTATGGTATTTATCCAAGGTTCCCTCGTTCACACCCTTCTCTTGTGCTCTTTCGATTCTTCGTTCAACATTCGTTGCCAGTCAAACTGTCAGAGAAAAAAAAGAGACTTATATGTAGTCCTTTCAATCAATCTGTTCGAAGACATCCTCTTTATGCGGATTCTGGTGGCCAGTCGGCAGATCCTAGATTAATGTCGAGGCTGTACTGGACATACCAGCGTGGGTAGTAGGATAGGAAACGGCTGTTCGAGGGGTGTAGTTTGTTGTAGGGTAGAGGTGGAAGAGCGAAGCGATATGTAGTAAGGTATGTCCTTTATGCTCCATTCCGCCGAAGGGGATTAGGAAGGAACAAAGGAGGCTCAAGCGTTTTGGACAGGTTAACGTTGCTGTTATGTACCTACTTACTTACGACTACGACAGACGATCAACGCCCTTTTTTACGAGCCCTTCTCGTAGAAAATTGCTAAAATTCAGAAATTTCTAGAAACGATTGAATCCAACGTTAATTATGCTTACACGGTGCAAATTTCATCTCGCTATTCACCGTTCCACTTTCGTACTTTCGATCGTGTTCATAAACTAGGGGATAATCCTGTCTGAATGTGTAGAGCTGGTTCCCCGGAATTTGCTGATTCTTCCTCAGTCACGCAACATCACCTTACATTTATCTTAAGCTCTTTATTTTCGATTTAGTCCCAGGAAGCAGGAAGTACACGGGGGTGGTTGGTCTCATACTCGACGCGAGTCTGTCGGAAGCCCTGAAGCCTTCCAGTGGTAATATCGCAACGAAATCTGATTTAGTCACCCCAATCCTGTCTCACCACTGGTGGGAACACTATCCTATCCCCCTTTCTCTCTCCCTTTGGCCATTCGTAACACGTAACACGTAACACGTTACACGTTACACGTTACACGCTGTGTGCGTAAACGCAAATTCACGTCGTCCGGATATTCTCCGTCAAATTAGAACGGACTATAAGGCATACATTATGGAAAGCAAGCTGGCTTCTGGTTGGATCATCTTGTCTTTTCACGGTGAGCGGATGAAATTGCATCGTGTGATAAAGTAGGACGGTAGAAAATGGCCAAATTTATGGCTCTCTCGGGCAAATGAATGGTATGAAAATACTGTAATTGATGAAACGCGAGATGCCATGCTTGCCACCGCTTACACCGGTTTTACAATAAAATTTTACCTTTTCTAATTGTTGGCACAGCCTGATATTTTTATACTTTGAATTTATTGCCAACGCTTTTACAAATTACTTGAAAAGTTATTTATATTTCTATACCATTCCGCTTAAAACAGAGCGGACTTTTCTTCTTCAATTACCTATTTCGAGTTGCTTGCAATAAAGGAAACGAGGGATGGGGAAAGATAGACGCTTATGGTCACGAAGAAAAGCGGCGGCGGCGGCGGCGGCGGCGGCGAAAGATTGTTTAAAATACATGAATATTAATGGCTCGCGAACACCTCTGAATGTTTCCGGTTCCGGCGAAACGCGAGGGGAACCGGTCGAGGAATTTGTAACGTTCATTGTGTTACAAATAAATTCCAACGAAGAACCAAGTACAACGGTTCGCAGCAATTATTTGAAAAACCTACATAGTCGAATTAATGAACCGAAATTCTTTCTCTTTCTTCGAAATAGTTAGGTACATAGATAGGTAGCTGATAGAATAGAATTATTAACACCTTTATATTAAGGATAAGACGATTAGATATTGCAATGATAATAACAATAAGAATTAAAGGAGAAACGTTGATTGAATCAGCTTCGAAGAGATTACAGCAGAGCGTATGCGCCTACCGTAAATCTCGTTAATCTTCAATTATGGTCAAAGTTTCTCGAGATATGGAACTGGAATTACGAGAAGGGGCCAACTATATATGTAGTAGCGTTCACTCGATAATGAATATCTATTTGATAAATTAAAATAATTGCAACATCGATGAATGTATCGCTTTCTGTTTTCTGCCCATCCATTTCTCATCCGCTCGTGTTGCTTTTGCTTTACGATAAGTCTACTTACTTCGCCGCAGGATACCTGTTGTAACTTTTTCGAAAATGAATTAACAGACAACTTCTCTCTGTCGATTAACGAAACTTTCTTCAACTGGAAAAGAAGGTATGTAGTGCATTATTTGTTGCAACTGCATAGGAAGTTGACGGCGAGCTGTGGTAACGAGAGAGGATGGAGGAGTGAGCATGGAAAAGGGATATTCGAGGTCGGGAAGTTGGTCGCGGCTCGTCTGGAAGATGGTATTAATCAAATGAAGCGGTTTCAGTTACAAGCGGGGCGAAGATGGGTCTGAGCTGCTTGCCTGTACCCGGGGGATAATCAATCTGGAGAATTAGATCAGATAGTTGGTTGTACGTGCGCCAACTCCGTCTCCTTAGATTTATCCAGTCGCCAGAAAGCTTGATAAAGTACCGAGTTCTCCTTCTATGTATATCGAATAAATTTTCTGCTTTCTCTCTCGAAAAATTCATCTAGCAACTTCAATCGTAATCGTAAGTACAATCAGGTTACTCTGTAAAAGTCCTTTGGACTTTAGAAATTTATACAGAAATCGTTCTGTACAATATACAGAGTTAATAACTCGTATGGATCAGAAGAGAAATAAAATAAAAAAGGCAAGTAGTTTATATAATATGTACAGATACAGGAAGGTAGGTAGGTAGGTAGGTAGGTAGGTAGGTAGGTAGGAAAGATTCTTCCCTGATCGCGAAAGAAAGCCACTTTCTAACCTCCGTTATAACTTTGCTCACCCTTCATAAATCTTTGACCATGGATCGTATCTTTCAAAGGCTGACTACGGCTATTCCGGATACCTTTGGAAAATACTGGTCGTGATAGAAAATTTACGGGAAACATCGGCTCTGCACCGACTCTGAACCCAGTTCGTTTCTGCGAACAAAAAACATTTCATTTACACTGATCTTCTTGAGCTTGTTTACTCGGTAACGGTAATGATCAAGAAATTATTAATATATATAAATACAGGTAAATACAGGTATATTTATTGTTAGTTTTCTTCTTCGTGTTTACACGGGTAAGAGTCGGTCGCGGTGGCTCGAGTTTCACGAGGCGAAATTTCATTTTCAATTGTTCTAACACATCCCGGGAAGCTGGTTGCGATTCTTCCTTGAATAAAGATGCTCCCTTAGCTTCTGGTCTCGTATTTTCCAAGCCACTTGGACGAATTTCAGAAAAGTTACTTCCCCTCCTTTGAACGGTGAAAAATTTACCCGCCGCCGTTAAAATAAGAGTTGCCGATGCGAAACTTTCCTAGCACAAGTTCCTTCAAAATTTTCTCTTTTCATTTTGACTTTTTCTTCTTCTTTCTTTCGGTCAACCGGATGTCTTGTGTACTTCAGATAAAGACACATACAAATTAGCCTTGTTTCAAATTCTAACAACCGTGAGTCTACGTCTCTTTTATCCTTTGAACTGGACTGTTTTTCAACGAAACGCAGCTTTCATTTTTCTTAGTCTGTTCCCTGTAAATTTTTAAGGGGAATGAAATATGTTAATTTTCAGACGCGCATACAAATTTTTTCCTTTTTAATGAATTCCATCAACTGGTACGATTTGTAGCCATTAAATAGAAGTGAATTTCGAACGAGATGCGATTCCCCCACCATCTCTATCAATATATTTTTCGAATTGCGTTCACGGTTCACGGTATGGTCCAGCAATATTTTGAATTGCATCCCGTTCCGCTAAATCAAACAGCGTCACGGCGGCCTCGCACTCGCATTCGCAATTACGCTGGCCCTTTCATGTGTTGCGTCGCGTCGCGTCGCGTCGCGTCGCGTCGCGTCGCGTCGTTTCAAAATTTATCGACCAATTTTCGGCAAGTTTTTGATTATTGGAACGCGAGCTTGTTGATCAGCCTTTCTGCGTGATTATAAATGAAAATATTCTCTGATTTCCATTTCCCCTTCTTGTTTACTCTACAGTCTACAGCTTACCGCTCGTTTGACAGTTTGCAATAAAGTTGTAACAACAACAACCATAACACGTTTCGTTTGGTGTTTAATTTTCATCCGGCATCGATAGATATTTTCCAACGAAAAAGAAAGAAGCGTGTTTCGATTAATTAAAAAGGAACCTCGGTGCGCAAATATTTTGCGTATTTTACACCTGGCTGCGCGTGAAACGACAGCGTTTCACCTATACCTTTTTTGCTACTCTCGCTCTCTTTCTGCTTTCTGCTTTCTGCTTTCTGATTTCACCACGAGCGATCGGAAAAAGCACAGAGAGGCTTGCGTAGTTTGTAGTTACACGAGCCACAACTCAGCGAAAGAGGATCCGTGCCAACACATTTTATTAGTTTGATGTTTCCGATGTTGGCTCGTCGGTATTTCCACGAATATCACGTTCCAAAACCTTCTCGAAATTCTCGTCAAAGGTGGCAAAGTGTTTTTGCATTTTTCCACCGCTCTTGTGCTTGCTGCAACTGATTTCACCGATATGGTATACTTGTTAATCACACTCTGGATTAACGATTTTCAACTTTCCAGAACAGAACGTTGGTGATAACAAAAAACAAATTAAAAACGCTATCGAATTTCGAAAAATCACACAACTCACAGAATTGATGCTAGACAGTTATTTTGTAATAATAAAATCTGTCTTCGTAAAAGTTATAAAAGTGTAAAGTTACTCTTTCTTCGAAAGATAAAACAGAAAGAGAGAGAAAGAAAGGTAAAGAAAAGCCTTGGACGGCGGTGTAATATTTACGCTTACATGCTCGTTAACGAACGGCTGCGTTACGTTGAAAATTAAGAGCATTGAAACGTGGCTCGGTTGCTTTCGCGCGTAACGAATCTAAAAAACTGCTCGCCTCAATTTACATTTCTAGCGACCCTGGAATTTCCAGCCGAAGAGAACCCTCATACCTAATTTATGTTGTTTCTTTTCAACCGTGGCCACTCGTTCAACAAGAAATACAATTTCGTGCTGTTCTATACATCTTACTCCTTTCAAGTACATATACAGACACTCATGCTATACAATATACTTACATATCAATTATACGTCAGAGATCGCGAGGCTATCGAAAAGAGCTGAATATGTACATAGGATTGGTTACACCATTTTCTTCTTTTCATCACTTCACTTCGCGATGTTCGTTCAAAGGAGAGCAAGTTGAATACATAGCAACTTTTTCGTCTTTCAAACGTATAGTTTATTCGAAATTTTTATACGGGGCATTTCACTTTTCAATTTAAAAGCTTATTTAATTTTAGTCCATCTAAAATTTACGTTTTGTTTTCCTTTAGAAAACTAGTGGATGGAAAATTTCTGCCAGGGTACGTCGATTTTCTCATCGCGGCGCGACGCGACGTGGTAAAATATCGAGTGTAAAAGAGAAAGAGAGTAAGAACGAGTGGCTCGATATCCGTGAGCCGCGGCGCGGTTAGAATAAATGAACTTTTTGTCTGCGACGGTGAGCGTTCAGCGACTTCATCGGCCGTCGTGCCGCGCCGCGCCGCGCCGCGCCGCCGGGAAAATATTACTTCGGAAATTACGGCGCTCGTTTGGCTACGTTGGCTGACGGTGGTGTGCTTTTACGACGCGAAAAGTGCGACGCGACGATGAAAAAAATAACGGCACTCTAACGTTGGTCGTAGATGAAACGCGACTCGAGCAAAGGAACGAGCTGTGGAGAAATTTTAGAACAGCTGCGAATCGCGGTTCAAGTTACAACAGGGGTAGTCGTAAAAAGAAAAAAAAAGGAAACTGGAACGATCACCGTTTCTTATTCGTCGGCCTCGTCGCGTCGCGTCGCGTCGCGTCGCGTCGCGTCGCGTCGTATCGCACCGAATAGAAACACAAGTTGGATTAATGGCTCGATCTTCTTACAATTAGGTTTAATAGGCGTCGCTCTATTTTTTCTCCTTTTTATGCCCTCCTTTTTGTGAAACTGTTGAGCTGTTGGTATATTTTTATAGTTTGAAAAACGTTCCTTTTATATTTCAACAAATTCCTTGGTCGGAACGAACGCAACATTCTGTCTGAACGAGCATTGTTTATGTTATATCGATTCACAGGCAACAAGCAGCAGCGAGTCGTTCCATTGTACAACTCGTAAAATGGATTCGAAATTACCCGTAGGAATTCAAGGGAATATTTGTGGACGTTTATTGGACGTGGCCAGAGAATCTGCTTTCCAAGTAAACGTCGCGACGCGTCGCGTCGCGTCGGTGCAACGCAAACAGCTGCAACTTGATGTAAACTTATCAAATGCATCGCGATATCCGCAATGTTATGGATCGCTTTATCTTGCTCCCTAGACATTAAAATATCAATTCAGCCATGAATTCAAACCAGTTTGTACCAGTTTGTATTTCAATCGAATTACAATCGAATTACAATCGAATTACAATCCTGCCAGTTTGAACTTGTTTGTTTTTCATGTCGAATTCTCTGAAATTCGAAGCTTACAATGTACGCGTCAAAATAGTTGGGAGATGGCCACGTTCGTTTAACAAGATAAAATGAATGATTTTCTTAATAAAGGACGTAGTCAGATCTAATAAAGGATCGAAAAGTCGGCAGTTTTTGGTATTTAGTATTTCCCGATGCGTCTGTCCACTCTAGCACGCGCGAGAATACACGCTGGTCAGCCAGCGATAAATGACAAATGGATTCGATTTACTGATAAACCAACGATAAATCATCTGTCCATTGTTTATCAACAAACGGGCCGTATTCGGCTGGCCAGTGATTCTTTTGTCGGATTTTTTCAGCCGTCACGTCGCGTCGCGATCGAACGGTACCAGCTACCGATAACCCGAGGTATGTATTACGAAACTTCAACCCCCTCTCTGTCAGCCCCCTTTTTTCGTCGCTGACGTAGAACATCCATCCCTAGCGTCGACAACCAAATTGGAATTTATGAGAAGGTTTTTCTTTTGTTTTTCCCTTTTTGCCGTTTCTTTTTTTCATTGGCTACGCTGCCAAAATTTCACTACATATCACATATACGCATGACCCAGCGTTCGACATGGCTCTCTTGTTTCGTCAACCATTGTTCCTCAACCCGGAGGTTCAGATCAAGGCGGACCAAAGTGCATACTTTGCTGTTTCAAGCGTAAATCATCTTCTTTTCTACTTAATCTTTCGGACTGATAACTGGTAGATTACGTTTTCTACCTAGATAGGTAATTTCTGATATTTTAAAGTTTAAACCAAGAAAATTTCATCGCGAGGGCTTCGTTTTACGGTCATGGTTCACGGTTTTCTGTAACGTTGGAACGTTTCGAATCGCTCGGTTTTATATTAACATAAAACCTGATTTATATTACATTAGCCTTTTATTGCTCGTAACGCGATCCGTAGAGCCGTGCGATTACCAACCATTGCGATTTATGAATACGGTTCGGTTTTTGCCTACATAAATTTGCTTCCTGTTGGGACCGAGTCATTGTTCGATCGTGATCAAAATTGCTCGAGATCGATGCCAAATAAATAGAATTAAGTACGATTAGGATAAGATTAATAAAGGATTGAAAGATTTATAAAAAATAAGTGAAAATCAATGTATCGAATTGATCAAGAAATTGAAGAGACATTCTAATTTCAACGTAGTAATTCACAATTACTATTCACAAATTACCGTGACATTGGTGATTTCTGATTTCTGATTTCTGATTTCTGATTTCTAATTTCCCCTTTAAAATGTCTTCATGTAAGTCTAAGGGAGCACGCGCTCGTCGATGAGCCAGGTCATTTTTGTAATAAATCAAAGTCACGCTGATCCAGCAGGAGTGGAAGCTTCGAGGTAGGTGAACTGACAGGTAGACAGGACGAGGGGGGAAGAGGAAGAATGACCGGCTGGCGTTGTTATTAAGTTGGAATTTTTTAATCCCGAACACGAGGTTGTAATTATACGTTCGTCAGCTCTTCTTCGTTCTTCTTCGAGATTCTACGTATACATATGTATCGTATATACGTCCCGTATATAGGTAGCTACAGTATTAAAATGAAAATTCTCTAGTTTCATATTAATAGGTATTTACTTGAATGTTCCAAAGAGTTGACTCATGTAAATGAGAATATGTATAATTGTTTCATTGAAGAGAAACAGGAAAATTCTATGGGGATTTAACGAAAGGTGGCAGAGTAAGATCGTACACCGTGAATATTATTTAACAAAATCCGCATCCAATTAAGTTCACCTATCCTACTGCCAGCCACCTATTCCATAGGTTCTCGAATCGATTCATCATTCTTCCCTCCCCATTAAATCGCATCCTTTCCTTCTCTCGTCTTCATTCCTCCTTTTACCTCAGCTGTCTATGATAACGATCGTTCGCGACAAAGACCGTTATACCCTGTGACGTAGCCACAAGGTGGTACTAATCGAAGCGTACAATGTTCCGGTTAAAAGCCGGAAGCGTGTACCGTCGCGGCGTCGCGTCGCGGCGTCGCGTCATTGGAAGATCCATGCCCTCGGTAGCCAAATTATCTTTCGTTCGCCAAGTTTGCGGCTAGGAGTGTTATCAGACCGCGTCTTTTCCTATCTCTAGCAGGTTAAACTTTAATTTCCATTTGACCATATTCCCTGACCCGTTCTTGAATATATGTAGTCACGATAGGATCTCGTGCATCGGGACGAGCGGGAATAGGAAGCATTCGATTTTATAACTCGCCCGGAGGGTTGAATCTACCTCCTTTTGGAGAAACGATAAGCACACAGGGTCAATGGTTCTTCGAGGGCCACGAAACTTTACGATTTCACTGCCGCATGCCGCGCCGTTTCAATCATTCCGTAAACTTTCGCCTCCCTGGAAAATTATTGCTGCTCGTGATCCTTTGACATCCTTGGCCCCTTCCGATAGGGGATTAACTTTTCACCCTCTCTTGAAAAACTTTCTGCTACAGTTTGCTTCTTCCTGCCAGCCGGGCCAACCGGGCCAACCGGGCCAACCGGGCCAACCGGGCCAATCGGATCTTGATGACAATTATCACGTTTGTCAAATTTTTTCTCTCATTGTCAGTCGAAACCGAGTACATACATACTTATGTATGGTACATAAGTACTTACCTTCGCTGACAATCAGAATAACTCGCCAGAATTTTCGCCAGACACGAACATTTTGAAAACGATGCGTTTCATAAAAGATTCCGAAAGGTTCAAAGTTGTCTCCAGATATCTCTATCAAGGGAAATCAAGTTCATCCACGAAGGAATCCTATTTTGCCAGTTTCATTTCTACTATTACTTCTTCGTTGAAAATTGTCTCGTTTCAAAAGAGAAATTAAAACTCTTTTTCCAGATTCGAGCATTTCGTTAATGCATGCACGTGATTACTTTTTCAACAAGCTCACTTTCCGCCCCTAAGAGATTGCGATTATTCGAGTTTGATCTTAACAGAGAAGAAAAAAGTACGTAGGTAAAGGAAATCGGTTTCTATAAAATTTTCCCGTACAATTGTCGAGTAACTGACCCATGGAAGGGATGAATTAAAGAACAGCTCGTAAAATGACGCGGTTGCGTGGAAAATTGGATTCCCAGAGCGCAGTCGAAAAATGAAATTCGCCATTCTCTTTTACACAGGCAGAGGCAGAGGCAGTGGCACAGGCACAGGCACAGCAAGAAGCGAAGGACGGTGAATTTAATAAGGTGGCGGCAAGTTTGCACACATTCTTTTTACGGATTTTATTCCGAGACCAGGCCTTTGATGTTCAACAGCTGCTTTAATCTTTCAACCTTCTACGTTGGCTACGAATCAACTGTTTCTCCTTAAACGCGGTCCCATGTGCACGCGTCGAAAAGTTCTTTACCTGCCAGTCCGCAAAATCATCCTCCTCGACGCGGCGACGCCTCAAAGCGTTGTTAATTGCTTGAAGCTTGCGGAAAAAATTAGCACTCGAGCAAAGTGACGTTTAAAGCTCTGACGATAAAACAATTATTCCTTTGCTTTGTCACCGTAATTCCTCAGCTGTCCATTCCTCGAATATAATAATATATTTCATTTTAGTGTTGCGATATAACCTCGGGCCAAGCATAACTTGAATGTTTCTTCCTGCAGGGAAAGTACAATCAGCAGAAACTTTTCTTGACCACGATATTTCACGAGCACGGCTGTCAAGGGAGGAAAGAACCGTAAATGCAGCGAATAAACGCGCGGTTAAATTGTCAAGCTTTAATTTTGCGTTTGAACCCTTTGTAGTAGGGCTTGGCTTTGTATTCGTCCCGAAGAAAAACCGTGGGAATTTTTCTTAAACGCGATATTCCGCGCGGACGATAATGGGCTGAAATTTATAAAGGAGGGAAAGAAAGGAAGCGTAGGGGCACGGACGTGTGCTTTTCCAGCGACCAGGCTTAACCCTTTGTAGTTGGTTATGTTTTCGCATTCGTTACGCGTCTATGGACCATTTGTCTGCCGATCGTATAAAAGGACTCGTTCTTTGCTTCATTATTGCCGGTGATTTCCTCTTATTTTCTTTACTTTCAGACGGGGACCAGAGTAATCTATCTCATGTAGTTATCAAACGCGTTTTTCGAATAATTTTACTTCGTTATGTATTCCATTTTCCTTGAACGTGTGCAGAAAATAAATAACAAAACAGCTTAAATATGACTCGGCTCCAAACAGAAAAACACGGTACGATCAGTTATTTTTTCGATATTGCCGTAGCAACGTTTTCAAAAATTACCAATGCAAACTGCAAGCGTTATCTTCTCGGTAATGGTTGCTTTTTTTTCTCTCTTATTATCATCCGAGCGGCACAGTGGCTCGACATTAACCTCCTAAAAATTCACTTGTATCCAAGAGCACTTAGCTTAATTACGGGTTACTCGCCTTAAACGACTTGATATTTATTCATGGTCTCTCTATCTGAAAAATACGCTCGAACCAGACCTCCTGTCCCTTTATCACTGCTTCGCAATGGTTTTTTGTCTTTAGACGATCGAACACGATATCTTGCAGGTCGTCGTCAAATATTTCTCACCCTCAGAAAGGCTCGAAGCAAGATAGATGCGACAAACGCGTAAACTACATAGGGGAGAGGATTAGTGTTGTCTTATCTAGAAAAAAACGAGGAAGGTTTGTCTTAGGTATGGTCTCTTCTGTGACTGCTGCGTTCACGATCGCCAGGGGGTGGAAAGAAAGAAAGAAAGAAAAAAAAAAAAAAAAAAGAAAAAAAAAACAGGGAAACGTGGGACAAATCAAGAGAGAGAGATGGTTTAGAGTTGAACGGAGACACATTAAACCGCAAGATTCCTTTGCAACTGGCAACAATGGCGACGGGTAGGATTAAAAACGAACAGTTACCCCCCGAGAAACGTCCCTCGAGGAATGTTTCGAATTTCAAGAAGACGTTTCAACCAGGGAAAAATCTGGATCTCATGAAATAAATAGAACACGGTATGTAATTAAAACAAATAAAAGCTATTAACATCGGACTTGCGCAACTCGACAAGAGCAACGCCACTTACCTATCCGATTGTTAACATTCTTTAAAGTAGAATAGAAGAACTGGTGTTAGCGTTTAAAGTACTCTGGTAGAATAAAGTGGCGGTGCCTAATGACTTTTCCAATATCTTGACGCGCAGACACCGAGGAAGGCTAATACGAGTTCATAGTTTAGACCCTTCATAGTTTTGCAGCTCGCGCTCGTGTTGGTCCTTTTTTGCGAAAGTCTTCCCTCTGTTTTCTCTTCTTCTTCTTCTTCTTCTTCTTCTTCTGGAAGGTTGTAAGCCCCGCAGCCAGTCGAAGAATCGGTAACGAACGAAGTTTCGAAGGGAACCGGAGGTATCCGTTAGTCCGATTCCAACGAGTGTTCCGCATTACACGGCAAGTAGTTGCGATAAGCTCCTTCAGGCTCTTTCAAAGAAGGAACTTGACGGTTTTAGGGGAGAGAAAATACCGTCACTGTTTCTTTCCTGCAACGTTTTTTGTAATTTTCTATGTTTTTCATTTTTGAAAATTACACTTATTTTATCTAAACACTTTAGCTAAAATTCGACAGAGTTCATCTATCGGGTGTATATTCCAGCAAGAGAATTGATCTATCGCGAGCGTATCATCCTCTCGTCTACATGTCTGCACTGCGTCAGCTGTACGATTACGAGGGTACAGTCCGCGGATGCGTACGTTTGCGTTTGCGTTTGCGTTTGCGTTTGCGTTTGCGTTTGCGTTTGCGTATGCAAATGCTCGTGTTTCCGGGCATGTGTGAATTTATGCATGCGGTCGCGGCAGCCGGTAGAAGTTACGTTCAGGAACAGGGACACTGGCAACCTGGCCTAGCTAGATTGCAATCGTAGATGCATTTGCACTTAGGTGCATCGCGGGTTATATCAGGGGATGACACGCGACCAGTGTTTGCCGTGCTCGCCAATTAATTACGTGCTACGATCTCACCACGGACTGCCACTTACCTATCATGATGTCTAGCAGATCTTTTAGCGGTCCGATGAACAATTTACATATATTTCGGCACACGTTCGATTATTTCGACCAACAGCAACGTCCTCTAAAAATTAACGTTTTTAACTCAAATATATCTAATACGATTTAAGTATTCGAATAAAAAGCGTTCAACATGTTCGTTTCAAGTTCATTCATCTCCGAACGAAAGGATCTTAAAAGTTAAAGAGAAACGTTTAAATCTTCGGAACACGTGAATGAAGATTGAATTCCGAGAAACACGGCAACCCGTTTCTCTTTCTTGGAAATGCGTACGTCCGACCGACAGCAATAGTAGACAGTAGTAAAAGAAAAAAGAAACACGCTGACTCAACGTCTGGCAGTGGTCACTGGTTCCGTGTTTGCGGGAGTGCAAGAAAGAAATCCGATCGTGCGAGCGAAAAGTTGGTAGGAAGGTACTTACATACATACATACCGAGAATTATGCTTCGCTTTCAGCGATCGTATCTCCGAAACGAAGAATGATATCGACCTGATGTAAAAAGCAATTTAAACGAAAGACTTTCTCGATTCTGATAACGTAATTGAAATGCATTGTTCACTTTCTTATTCAGAAATGAAACGCTACTGAATTTCATATGGGGTTTTCGCGTTATACGATATAATTTTATTAAAATTTAACGTGGACAATAATTTTAATATCGCTAATGGAAAGGATATCGTATTTTCTTCGAATGGAAGCAGTAGCAAATCGAGAAATACGAGGAATAAATTTGTTAAAAGGTCCGTAAATTGATTAAAAATATTCGTATTTATCAAAGACTAATTTACGATAGAGTTAGGACACGACATAACTTAGTTCGCATCACTCTATTATCAGCAGTGTCATTTTGGGGATTCCGGAAATGTAGCAGCTATCGGCGTAATCGAGCGCAAACGGGTCATGCATGCATGCATACGTGTATGTACATACATACGCGTGGACGTGCCATAACCGAAACTAGGAATTAAGCCAACTGAATCCGCTCGAGCAAGAACTTATGGATAACTCAGTCTGAAATCGAAGTTCCTCGAATTATTGTGTATAATCCTATTACCTGTATTAGACTGAAAGCATGACCGGGACGGTTGCATGGATTGTCTAGAGAGCCGTTTCCATAGAGCAAGCTACTACTGGGTCGTTCTAATGTGTTTCTAGCTTAATTCCAAAGAGTAAATCTGCTGGTGATATCTCGGATAATCGCTCCCTCACAGTCTTTTAGTCTTTTCATTTTTTTTTTTTTCCCATCATGCTAGCTGTGCATATTAAACGCACAGAATTTAAGTAAACGTGTAATTTTTCAAAAACAAATGTCGGCTGTCAGAATAAGATGAAAAGAAAGGAGCAAATATGTACTTAGTTAGGTGGTTAAGCCGTTGTATAGAAGGGAAAAAGCTGTGGCGGATAGGCGTTGACTGGCAAACAGAGAGGACAGGTAACGGCAAAGTTGGGCCATGGTGGTCGGCAGCGTTTGAGGTTATCAGCCAGCATTATGGTTGTGGCGGTGAATGCCAGTTTCGCAGTGGCCAGACCAGTAGTATGTATCAACGTAAACCAGTGCAACGCGAATAGTGTGCGTGTCCGAAAGCGTTTTACCTGCAAGCGTTCGAGGCGTGCCGCGCAATTTACCGGCGACATAATTATCTCTCGGGGGCTCGTGCTTTTAATTATTCCCCACGGTCAGGGAATTACAAGAGTGCCGCTAATGCACAATCACAGACACGCGCTACTTCCTGCCGTTTGTCCAACTTCCGTTCCGTTCCGTTCCGTTCCGTTCCGTTCCGTTTCGTTTTTTGCAAATCGGTGTCCATGATCAAGCGACAAACCTTGAAGACTTGAAGTACGTTCCGTTGTTTTGCCATGTATAGGTACAACTCGGCTAACAATAAGTATAAATAAACGTAGGAAATGTCGTAACAAAAGGGCGGCTACAAAAGCGTTCCCCTTGAAGTGGTTAAAAGGAAATACGGGAACTCGAATTGCTGTTTTATATCCTTTTAAATCTTTTCCTCTTCACCAGAGGGAATCTATTGAAAGATGAAAACGCTTCACGTTCCCAGGTAAACAGAAACATTTCTCGTGCGTAAACGTGTTTCGTTACTTGTGTTTTCTTCGAAGCACCATTTATCTTTACCGTGCCAGTTCCCAAAGCGAAGACCAATCACTCCGGTTTCGAAACAAACGCTAGACAACCTATTCATCCTTGTGTAAAATACTTAACGAAACTCATTTAATTTACGTTTCTGTCGATTTAATTCAATCTTACTGTAACAAAATTGATGTGTAATTTGCATAGAAAAAAATGAAAGGAAACGAAACGAAACGAAACGAAACGAAACGAAAAGAAAGGAAGTCAAACGACTCGATGAATGTGCAATGTTGGCTGATTTACATGTCGTATACTCAGGCGAGAACAGAAGTTTCGTGGAGACGAGGTTGAAGGTAGCGGTGCATAATAATGTTGATTTATCCGCTTACGATGCATAACGAGGCGTGCAACGCAATTCTGGTGGGCGGCGCCGAATAACGTTGTTATATTTAACAAACTCAAGGAACATTAGTATCCGAGTTCGAATCACAGAGAACGTGTGTATGTATGTATGTACACTGAAATCTCTGCTATTCGTCAAGTTGCCTCTGCAAGTGTCAGCTTTCGCGCCAACGCGAATTACACGAACGGTCTTGTCTAGAATTTTAATACTTACGATTAGTTATCCGTTGATTTGCTTTTTTATTCTCATTGTCAGAAAATTTATAACGTAACTAGAAACCATTTCGAAAATGATCGTTTCATTTGCCTAACAAAGTTGGCTTCGTAAGAGGCGTTTGACACGAATCGATGCTTCCACGTTACCTAGTTGCTCGTCAAAAGGAAAGCTCGTCGTTCACCAGTAACCGGCGAACGGCAACCAGCAGCGACGAAGCAAACGCGCTACCACTTCAATGCTCGAAACTTTGAGTAATTTCAACCTCAAAGCACCGCATCAGGTGACGTTAGATCGATTCGCATCCGACTGATATTCAACGGTCAATGCTTGCTCTTTGATCCTGGACCTTGTGGAAATCTTCTGTCCAACTAGCCATTTTCCGGGATTGGTCAAAGTTTTCATACTTTTATCGTCTTCAACGATCGTAGGACAATGAATTTTCCATGAAATTTTCCGACAACTTTCATGTTTCATCAACAATATCATCTGTTTATTTTATTATTCCTTTATTATTCTTTTCGAATCTTTTTTTCAACATATTATAGTGGACATACTATGAATTAGAAAATGAAAGAAATTGAGATAATTTTCAGCAATAATCAAAATTCGGAAATAGTTTCCGAATAGTTTACATATTCCGACTATCGAACGTCGCGTCAGGACGATCAATAGATATAATTAACGATATAGGTAGGTGTACGAATGCAATTAGAACTGATCGGTTGTTTGCCGTAAACGTTTACGATCTTATCATTGACGTGAGAGGAATATCGGTGGACACGACACGAATTGCAACAGTTCGATGGTCGATTCGATAAACGACACCAGTTCGGATTAGCCATCGGTCACCGACGGCAGTCAGTTATAGTTCCCTTGATGAATTTACCGATCAAGATAACGCAAAACCTCGTAATTGAAACGTACCGGAATTCTCTGCTTTCTCACTGCTGACAGAGTGTTTAAAACGATAGGAAAATAATGTGTTAAATTAGACTGTGCCGAGATAAGAGCCGTTTACAATTTTTTTTGACAAACGTTACAATGGGATATCATAAAACATAGTAGGTAATCCTTTTAGCGATGAAAACTGCTTTTCACCACTGTTCACACGTTGTCGAGCCAAGAAAAATCGTTGAGAAATCAAACTGAATAAAAACATTAATGGTACCAGGTGCGCTATTTCGAACATCTTTATAGATGTTCCTTCGATTTCTATCGCGATTTCGTTCGCAGTTTTCCATAGCGTATGGCGTATGGCGTATGGCGTATGGCGTATGCTGTATAGAATATATACGAGTGTAGAAGGGGCCGCAATTTCCGGCGGATGTCTAGCCGATAGATAGGCCAAGCTTGATCTCGAAGATCAAGCCATAGGGCCGGCTAGGTATAAAACAGAACCGTGCGTCCATGGAAACGTCGAAAGCAGCAGCATGAAAGTCTGAACCCGTAATAACCGGAGCCGCGTCTGCTATAGTCGTAAATATATCTTATTGAACTTGCTGGATTGTATCAGAGACTTTTCTCTGAACCTACTACCATTTCAGCTCGGCTGAATCTCTTTAAGGAGTAAGCTACGAGATTATTCGAACGCTTTCTGGATCGTACCTCATCTGGGTATAAATTCCGATCGTGGAAACTGGACGTTTTTCTTTTTCAATGCTTCTTGAGTATTCCACCATTACATTTTCTATCGACATTACCATAATGTTTCACAAGGAAATATTGTTCTTTTAAACTTTAAACCGTACTTATGTGCCTACATATGTATAAAAAAGATTTTTTCTTTTATTTTCTACGATCTTGTTCTTAGCATTGTGGGATTAACGCGTTAAAGCGAACGATCACGAGCGTGAACGCAAAAGTGTCGAAGAAATCGGTAAAATGTCGATCGGTGAACTGACCACACGAATGGTGTTTGCAATCGCGAGCTTTACGAGCCAGTCAAGTGCGAACCATTGCGATCCTCGTTCGAGCGTTAAAATCGCAGATAACGTTATCGTCGCGCGGAAAGAAACGATCGAATTCTCGCGGACACATGTTCTCACTAGGCATAACTGCTTCGTAAATCTCGAGAGCAAGCTGTTGTAGACGGCAAGAAAAGCGTCTTGGAACTTTTCTCGTGCTTGCCTTCGAGCACGATGCGCGAATACCATCTGGGTACTTTTTCGAAATACTTTTTCGAAAGCGCCTGCTTCTTGCCTCGCCAAAATTCTCAATAAATTCTTCTGAATTCTGGAAAAAAACAAAATTTCAACTAAATCAATAGGTGTGTTAATAGTTATAGATACGTTTTTAAGAAAATTTCGGGATTACATAAAAACTAGCGATAAAAGGTTCTCCTGAAGGGTATCCTGGGTGCTTTCGCGAATCGATTAGCTGACACGTGGAGCGGCTCGACCGATGCGATCCGTAGGAGCGTTTGGCAAATTATAAGATTAATCGCGGGGGATTTCGATCCGTCGCGTCGGGATATCATCAATTATTTTTTTTTACCCGGCCCGGTCCAATTACGCGGGAACGTGCCGACTCTGGCAGAGGGTCACGCCGCTTAATGATACCTGCTCGTTTCTTTCAGCCCGACTCGAACCTTACGTCTTGATTACCGCGACTTCATTACTCAAAAGGAAAGAAACGAGGAAGAAAAGGCAAAAGCTCATGGATGGGCTAGAAACAGAGTTGAAGGGTAGGAAAAAAGTTGCGTTCATTTGGTAGAGAGTTAAAACGGCGTCTTTTTTCGGCTCGGTCGCGCTCAAATTAAAATAAACGCGATTAGAACGTGACTCGATTTTACGACTGGATTGCCGCCGGGATCGAGCATTCGCGCTGGCAATTGAGAGGGTTGAATGAGGGATGAAATTGTACGCCACCCGGTGAAAATGGGACGCGTGCTGCCAACCATTCTCCCCCACCGATTTTCGCAGCCAAGGAATTTTTATGGAGGCGCGTTCGGAGCCTGCTGAAGCAAGGTGAAACGAACGATGAATAGAACAGACTTTCAGATCGCTATCTAGGCTATCTGTTTGTCAAGAAGATTTTTCACATTTTTTCCACCTTTTTTTTTTAACCCTTTTTTCATCTCTTTTTCTCTCCTTTTATCTGAATGAAATCTCTCTCTCTCTATTGCCTCTCGTGGCAACTTATATAGAATTATATATGTACCCAACTCTATAGTACGTTAACTGAATAAAAAAGTAACAGCGTTTTCTATGATGATTAACGCGAATAAACGTTCCTTTTCTCTCATGCCGCATACACCAGCACGAGAAAGTTACTTTACAAAGTAGAATCTACATCATCGCCCACTAGTTCCTTTCAAGCAGCTTTAATATATTCAAACCCCCTCCCTCCCCTCACAGTTTCAGCTGGTGGAGTCTGTACTCCACGACGCACTTACGAGTATGTATGTCGCGATTTTCCTCGTGAAGTTGGCTAAAAGTTTCACAGAGAATTCGTACGGTAATTCCAGATATAGATCCACTCCCTTATCGGCGCGGCGCGGCGCGGCGCGGCGGCGTTTCGCGATCTCGACGCGGAAACGGTTGGCTTCCGGCTACGCCATCGGTATTTCATAAAGCAGTTAGCACGGGCGGTAGTCGTCGGTTTCCGGTCCGCGTGCCGGCTTCTGGCAACAATCATATCAGCGCATATCGACGTTTAAAAGCGAGCCAACGCTTCCTGTTAATCCAACAAAATTTATATTTGTGTGTTCACGCGTGTTCATCGCGTATGGCGGCCCATGCGGAGAGAATTGATCATGACCGGAAGTATGCGCTGCTAGTGATGATTCTATCGTAAATTTCTCAACAATTCCACCGTATTCGAATCGAATATAATAATTTAGTGATTTTGAAAGTTTTGGTATAACGAACTTTATAAAAGTGGTACATATGTACAAGTTTCCGTAACGTAAACTCTAAATCACATTCCCTGTTCTTCTTGGTCCGTTGGAAATTTTCCTTGGCTACAAGCAACCCGGTACCGTCGAGGTGTCTACGAAACGACATGTAGATAGAGACTATAGAATATTGTTATTCTCTGGATGATAGGTATGAGTGGCGCCAGCTTGTCTTGACGTTCCACCCTCGTTTAAGGAATATGACGTATCTCCCTTTCTCTCGTCCCTTAACCGTCTACCAACCTCTTCCATTTATCCAGCCACTCTGCCTCCAACGATTCGGTTTCTCTTCTCTAGACTCTAGCCTGCCTGTTTTCGAGTACAACTGCACCCTTTCCTTCCATTATGTCATCGCCATATATTCCCCGATTCTTCAGAAACTTACCACATGTGCTCTGACGAGAGTGTTATAGTCTAACGATAAGTCCCTCTGATTTGTTTGCACTTACTACATCGGCCGTTTGAACTTGTGCGATTCAAGTATTTGTCATAATTGTATTATCATTTATCATAAACGACGAAACGAAAAGGATAATTCCATGTTCCTTCTGTATCAAAGTTTTCAGAGATGGTTGGCATACATATTCGGATACTTGCTACTTCGACGTAGCATCGTGTATCGAAATACTTGCCGGTCGAAGATTGTTTCACAGTATAATTATTATTCGACGTTCTAATAACTATCCGAAACTTTGGCAAAGTTCGTAATTGTGCGGCAGCGTCGATAGCATCCCATGCGCAGCTACTCGCTGCAAAGTATGAATATTCACTCGCATTACGTGCTTATTGCGTTTCAGGCTTTGTTGTTTCAATGTCAAACATTGTATTTGCTTTAGTTCTTCACCATTCCTTCCTTCCTTTTTTTTATTTATTTAAACAGTTGCTGTTCGCGTGACAGAAATTAATTTCGAAATTTTTATCAGATATAACTTCCTTTAAAAGAGATGCAAGTATCTACGTTTAATCGTGTTCGTTTTTTGGTGGAAGGTTAGCCTTTGAGAAGAAGGATAAAAATATGAAATTGCGATGGAATTAAAAGCAACAAGTTTCATTTCAGAAGAAAAATTAATTTTCCTCAAGTTGATGGGAAGGAGAAAATGAATTTGTTAGCTTTACGAACCACCGACTGACTGAGACTGAAACTAATTAACCAAAGGCTCGCGCTTCTTTCTCTCGATCTAATTGTACATAGTAGAATCTGAAAGGCAGAGGAAAAAAATGAATTTTCAACGGTAATTTCAACTTTTAGCTATGCCATTCGGCTGCATGTAATTTCTACGAGTAGAACTCTCAACATTTCTCTAAATAACTCCCATCAAACACCTCTTTGTGTACCACGAATCACACATTGGTATTAGAATTGTAACAGTCCAAACGGCGCGGCGCGGCGCGCGGCGAGTCTGACAAACTTTTGCCAACTCCGAAACAATCGCCATCAAGCATTCCCTTTGAGCCACAGAGTACATACACTGTGACGAATTTTCTGTCAGCATTTTGGAATCGCTCTGTGCATTTACCTTGTAACAATGTCGCAATTCTGACGCTCGATAAAGCCAACCCCGAGTTTCCCTAACTCTGAAACAATCTCGGAACCAAACGTAATCCTTCGAACTGTAACGCTCGTAATGAGTAGAAAAAGTTAAAAAGTTTTATGTTACGTTATGTACGTTACGATCGAGCTCGGCAAGAATTGGCTTATCGAATCGCCAAAAAAGGAGCATGATTCCGTGAGTACGAGCAAGTACAGCAAGTGCTTACCTAGAAAATGACACCGGTACCGTACGACAGAGAGGTACAAGATAGCGGTTAGAGGGTAGATGGGGTAACTAGATACCCTCCCCTATCGACGCGACGCGCGACGGGCCAACGAGGTACATATAGGTACATATAGGTACATACCGGTGCAACCAGAACTCCCCGTTCCAAATGCTAATAGGGTAATTAACAATCTCGGTATTAGCTGTCAAGAACGTGCACTAACAATATGTCATCGGACAGCAAATTTGTGGTAAACTCCCGTTTGCTTATCACCATCCCCCTTTACTATTCAATTGCCATCGCTCGATTGTATTTCGTTACTTTTATCTTGTTGCGTACACTAACATTTTAATTCCGTTATAAATATAAACGTAAGAGAATTCGAATGATCGAATCGT
Organism: Osmia bicornis bicornis; assembly: GCF_907164935.1. Classification (NCBI taxonomy): domain Eukaryota; kingdom Metazoa; phylum Arthropoda; class Insecta; order Hymenoptera; family Megachilidae; genus Osmia; species Osmia bicornis. Next base: position 11,017,490 of record NC_060223.1, read on the forward strand.
TAGATTAAATTAGCTTCCCTCCTTTTGCCCCAGTTACCTTGCCAATCGTTAAATTAAGGACAGTCGATCTCGCTCGTTTCCAGATAAAAATTAATCACGCCGCTCGACTGGTGCAAATATAAATACTTACATATACGTATGTAGCTAGGTATGTATGTATGTATGTACATAGCTTCTTACGGAATCGCTGTTTGTCTCAGGCACTCGATCTTTTCAATTATCTTACTGCTTTTCATCAGAGCATCTGTTAGATTTCCACGCAAACCCTGAAACCAGGTAATTAATTACGAGCCTTTCGTCTGTTCGTTCGTTCGTTCGTTCGTTAGTTCGTTCGTTCGTTCGTTCGTTCGTTCGTTCGTTCGTTCGTTCGTTCGTTCGTACGCTGGTTGGAAAATATTTGGCGAATCGTTCCTGTTTGTTTCATCAAATAAAACAGGAAGCAAATCGGATAGCAGAATCGTGAAAATACATACATATAAAATATGGGAAGAAGAAAAAAAGAAAAGAAATACGGACACTGTGAAACGTTTGCAGATTAGTTTTTCTTTCTTTTTTCTTTGCTTCCCATTTGCTTAATGAAATTTCGTTTGTCGAATGTATGTACGTCACATACGAACAACAACAGACGATGACGATGACGTTTCTCATTTTATCGCAGATTCAACGGAAAAATAACAAGTTATTTCAAGAAGATGGCTAGAGAAAGCAGGAAATGTGTTATCTAAAGTTTGTACGTTGAAAGCCTGTAATGATTTGACGGGAAGTCGGTGCAGCTTGGAGAACGAACCTCTCAGTCGACGAGCGATTCAATTTGGAAAAAAGTTAAAGCTGCTTCGGAAAATTGCGTCCAGGCTCGAGTTTTTCCACGCTGACGGCATTGTTTGGAGTCGATATTTCTTCCCGTTTAATTTTTCCACCGACAAGCGTGCATTTTACTCGAGAAATGTGTCGATGAACCTCTGCTCGCTGAAATTAGAACCAGCTTCCGGTGGAGAGCACGGAAATCGAAGAGGAAAATTTCCAATCGTGAAAGATGTCGCGTTTCTGGCATTTACTGTTTTCGATCAATTCACTGGAATTGGAAGGAAAGTTACGATTAGAAATTTCTTTTCTACCGAGCGAATCAGTAGTAGATGTTCAATGTGAAATAACCCAGTCCAATTCAAAGTTTATCCGGCTTACAATTAAGTGCAGTACCGTTGCAAATAAACAGCTCCTCCAACAACTCGAAGATCCTTCCTACCACCCTTCGTTCAAACCACTCTCCAATTCGTCGACTACTTTTCTTCCTTCTTCGTTTCATCTTGATTTTCTCTTCTATTTTCACAGCGTTTAACGTAACAATGTTAATCGGACAGAGCGAGGAAATCCTTTCTAAAGAAAGCAGAACAGCTAGTCGCGAATTTGTTTTTTTATTGGTCGTTTTACAGTTAAACGACGTCGGTTTGCATCTTACCTTTTGCTGTATTTCAATTCATTTGAAATTCGTGAAAATTTCAAGGGCTAGAGTAGGTAATTTGTATATTACAATTTCTACGAGATATGTATGTAGGTGCGGTATTAGTAATATCATGGAGCAAATAGAGCGGTCAAGAAGTTTACTACTGGAAGAGTGGAAAGCAGGGCGAAAATATAAGCTAGTAGAGTGAATGTACAGAAGAAGATAGACAGGGCTGAAGAGGTGGTAGTGGTGGAGGGATGGTGGGCTGGCGGGCTGGCAGATGGTTAAGGGGCTGCTTGTAACTGGAGCTTCTACAGAGGATGGTTACCGGCTGCGTATAAACTTGGTATAACAGGCTCGAGTTCGCCTCGTGCAGTAAGTTTCGTTGGATGAAAATGAGAATAGCTCGCGCTGCCGTCTCGTTTCTTATTCATATTCGCGTAAAGGGGGCTTCATTTCGGTCCCGGTTGCCGTTCTTATTGCCCGTTAGAGCTACCTCGTCTCTATATTTCGGTCCGAAAATACCTGTGTCATTATTTCGGCGTCGCTTCGTGTCGTTTAAACCAACAACAACTTTGCGCGGATTCGGCCGTTCCATTTTTTACATTTGTCAGATTTCGTCAGCTTCATCTCTCGTTGACAAGAAGCCTTCTTTAGCCCCCCCACCCCTCCGTGACTTTTCTTCGTTAATGAGATGTGAAATTTGGTGCAATTTATCCTGATCGCCATTCTGAAAATTATTCAAGGTGTTTTCGTATAACTAACATGTAACGCGTTAAACAAAAATCATTGATTTTCATTGATTTTCTTTCATTTCTCTTATAGAATACACTATTACTGTATTTGCAAGTTCCACCACACATACCATATACGCTCGCCACACGTTGCTTTCTCCTTTTTCAACAACTCGAAACGCCATTTTCCGGCCGCTTTGTAAACCTGGTCGGTTTTCATTGTTACGCAGATCCCCAGGCCGCCTTTGTAACCCCTGGGAAATTATGAGCAAAGTCTGGCTGGACTTTTTGGTTACAATAAGCATTCATCGGGACAATGCGCGTAACCGTGTGCACGTTTCACGTTAAACCGAGTCTTGCTGCGTTTGCTTTGAGGGTGGGGCGCGGCGGTTTAATTAGTAAGTGCGAGCGGAAGTGTCGCGAAAGGTGGTGGTCGCGATTTCTCATCTGGATGGCTCACCGTACGAGCTTTTATTTTTTCTTTACCCTCGACCTCTTCCTCTGAAAGAATACCGTTTCATGTTGTCTTTGCGTTTCTGATATTCTCAATGAACAATTTTCCGCGATGACTTTCATGAGGGAAAGAAAGAAAATATAATGGGGAGTGGCAATTTACGAGGGCCATCGAGCTCTACAACCGATGAAAATGTAATTCCACGGAGGTAGGAAGAAATTATACTCTCATACGTGTTCTTCTTTCCGAATGGGGCAATATCATCGTGGTCGAAACGAATTGCGGCGAGCCGTTATCTGCCACGAGCATTGGCCCGTATTAATTTTGACTCGCGTATCGCATTTTTCAACAGAGAATGCTATGTTCCGACTAAAGCTCGCCACCCTCGGAATTTATGGCCGCAAAAGAGATTATTGAGCTGCCGCGCCGGAAGAAGAAACGTTCAAGGGAACAAGAGAACAAGGGAACAAGGGAACAAGGGAAAAGAAAATCTACCGAGAAACGGGACTTGTATCTCTATCGACACCTTTCAAGGGTTTTTGTGACCCGTGAAATCCGAGGAAACATCTCGTGCATATTTACGATATTCTCTTATTTTTATCTGTCTTGAAATTGTATACCTACTTGAGTTGTTAATTCCTGTTCCATGAATTGTTCATGAATATAACGTAATAATAATTAGGTATAGGTACACGAACGTGTTACAAAAAATTTCTTTTCCTTTGGATGGTAAAGAACTTTCCTTAGCAAAGGTCAATGTCCTGTGTCCTGATAAAACATCCTGTAATTTTCAAGGATCAATCTGCAAATAAAAGTGTTTGATCACCGCGTCGGATTAGCAGCGGCAAAAGTTGCTCTTTATTATCGACGTTGACGTCGGCTTCGGCTTCGGCTTCGGCTTCTATCGTGTAAGCGTGTTTCGAAGGATGCTTTAATCTACCGATTAACCGTAGTTGCTTCGGCAGGCCGCGTTTAAACTTTAAACAAACTTTCGATAAAGCGGGTGCAACTGCCTGTTAATGGAGCCCCTTTCGAGATTACTACTTTCCGAACTTTGCATCCTTCGTTCGTTCTTCGTTTGCCATCAGCCAAAACCCGCGTTTCAAACTTGAACCCTCACCCCCTTCATAATTCATGCGTCCCTGACGCTTACGAACCACGAACCACGAACCACGAACCGCTAACAGTTCCCCTCCGCGTGTTAATTGCTAATCTTTAGCCAACGGTGTTGGCTCGAGTTTCAAGTGAAATACTCTCGATTAATTGAAAACTTGTTCGGAAAATGCAGATCGCGTTTGCTTTTTGATAGATTCCACTTGGTCTTTTGCATAATCAATTTCTTGATTTACAAGCAACTCCATAATCGTGGAAAACTTTTTTAAAAATCTTCTAGATTTCGATTAAGAATTTTCTTTCTGGAAAAATTTTAGCCTACAAGGTTTAACGTATCAGTGGGTAATCTTTTAATTTAAATTTTTCGTATTTCGTATTTCGTATTTCGTATTTCGTATTTCGTATTTAGTACGGTAGTACGTACACATGGAAATATCGTGGAAAATAGGAGCTGGAAGCTTATCTTATTCGCTATCCTTGCTTTTACGATCCTCCTTATTGGATATGGAGGTCCCGAATCCCATACACATATTGTTGTACGATACTGCGGGAGAAGCAACAACCCTTAGGATTTCTTTAAACAGCAACCGCAAATATATTGTCATCCGTTACGTACAGAGCTTGTAACATTGATCTCGTATCGGTTCTTTATAAATAACGTCTTACAAAGAGACACCACGACGAATCAGTTTACGAACCAAATGATCGTAATGATCGTGTGCGGTGTCACGGAGCAACGATTCGGGCAGGCGTTTCCTTCTTGCAAGCTCAGCATTGCTATGGGATCAGAAATCAATGGCATTTCAGGCTGCTTCTTTTTTTTACATTTATGAAACTCGGTCACGCGGAACGGTCATCTTTATTCCACCGAGTCAGCTTTATTTTTCAACAGGCTTGTTTCACTCCCTCGCTCACGAAAAATGGTAAACCCTTCTTCGTTCTCACACATAACTCACACGATTTCCCCTCGCAGGGTCTCTGTTGCATAATATTGTACGTCGCGTGGCAATAAGACCCCTCGGTCTCGGTCAGCTGAAATGAAATTTCATTCGTGTCCCATACGAGAAAGGGACTAAACGGGACCGCGCGTACTACTCGTGTTTCAGATTAAAAACTGGACTGGATTTCCACGTCGCGTCGTTCATCTTTTTTTTGCTTTGCCGAGGTCTACGTATTTTAAACGTAAAGGAGTAACTTAGTTATCTTTAGTTTCAATATTGACCGACCGGTCAATTGATCGAACTGATATCATATTAAATCAAGTTGCAAGCAATTCACCCAGCTAGCAGCAAGGTTGGAATTGGACGTACGATATCACGAGAAAATAGTTCAACACCCTCTGATTAGTTTGAAAGTGCGGTTTTAATGTTTGTCTCGCGGCGCGACGACGATGCCCAGACCGACCCCATCCGTTTCCTTTCCTGGCCAATTTACAAGGCAACAAATTGTTCCGATCGAATCCATCCATGTTTCATGAAAATTCTTGCTTCGTTCCTGCGCCTCTATTTCTCTCTTTCCGTGTTCGTTTCACGTTTCACGTTTCACGCACCGTACGGAATTTCCATGTTGGAGAAGGGGTGAAATGCCGATGCAGCGTTCCAGACGGGTTGAAAGTACCGCGACACAGGAAATTTCTGTTCTCTCGCTCGAAGGGTGATTTCCCATCCTGAAAATCTCGTCGCTCTCACGATAAGCAAATCACCGATTCGAGGACAATGATTTTACCCCTGAAGATGAAGCTTTTACGAAAACGATTTCGATGTCTTACATTTCATGCAGAACGATTATGCGTTCCACAAATTTTTTTGGCTTTGACAGTTAAGGATTTTTTCTGCTTACATCGCACAATTGAACACTGGCTGGATCAAGTAGATACTTATATGGAAAGGGTTCGAATGCGAGGACGCGTGTCTGAATCGGTGAGAGGTAAGAAAAGGGGGCCGGTTGAAAGGGCCAGAATAGAAGGAAAGCAGAATTGCGGGCACGCCGCGCCGTTCACAGCCATCGACGTTCACAGGGATGTCTGTCGACAGTGGCTTTTGTACGTGCGATGACTTCGACGCGAATACCTGAACGAAGAGTAGAGAAACGCGGAGGAGATGGGATAAAAGGAACGAGATCAAAAGGTAGGCGTATGTAATGCAGAAGTAATAGGGTGGGAGGTTGGCAGTGGAAAGCAAACGCAATCGTGTCAGAGTGGATGGAATTCGCGCTGCTTTTCATATTTTCTGCGGCTAGAAATGCGGCGGAATTCCGCGACGAAAAATTGATGTAATGTGTTCGCGTGATCGGAAGGCGAGACGCTGAACTGAACACGCTGTCATCCTTTATAAGGTTCAACTTGTTAGATCACGGTAGTACAAGTTGATTAATTAGGAATTAATACTCTGTTTAAGGGGAGCACAAGTAGACATCACTTTTAAACCAGTCAGGTATTTTTATCCCCTGTTTATTTATATATGTATTAACTAGAATATTTATCGAATGATATACATATAGCGATCCAGAGCAGTTGGCGAATATCGTTGACCATTTCTCTCCTTATCACGAGTATTTTCTTTTCTTTGTCACAACAGCGAAATAAAATGAAAATGAAAAGAGAAGAATACAGTTTGCACGCATTCTTCTCTGGAGACGTTTCATTCGTTTAAGCTTAAATGTAAATTTCATACGAAATTGCAGGCTGATGTTCTCGCGACATTCCGTACTTTCAAACGTGTCATTCTCACGAAGGAAAATAAAGTAGCAAGAGATATAGAATTTACGGGCCACGGATAACTCAGAACTCGCACGTTTGTAATATCGAGCCAGCAGCTGCGAGAAGGGTGACGACGAAATGGAGCATCCAGGCTTTCCTGGATCCTGAAGGGTGCTTTCTAAATTACATACGGACGAACGGAGTCAGTGCTTTGCTTCGCCTCGTCTCGTCTCGTCTCGTCTCGTCTCGTACCTTCTTATTTCCCGTCCGACGAGCGATTCTCAGGGTGTATTACAAAGAGAAAGACGCGACGCGACGGGTGGCAACTAAGAAAATGTAAAGGCAGAGGAGATAGAGAAGATAGATAAGGGAAGAAATTAAGAAGAAGGTGAAATTGAAATTTTAAACAACGGGAAAAATTTTCGATCAAGGAACTTGGGTACCTATTCTAATTCCTTTTTATTATTATTATTAATCTTCTCTGCACATTTATACGATCCTAAGAATATAACGATAATCCTTGAGACGAACACATCTCCCGTTTGTTTTACAAGATAATATTGAAAATAGCAGGAGAGGGCCACTTTCCTTCAGAGATCTATCATCGTTGGAAGACAAAGTGGACCATGGACACGTCCATCGTCGTCGGACCTTGCAAATATTTTTCGTTATCCTTTCGATAAGTCCTCTTTGGATACGATCTCGTTGAAAGCCTTTATCCTGATCCCTTTTCAAACAATTCACCGAGCAGCTCCAGCTTCGGCTTCAGCTTCGGCTTCAGCTTCGGCTCCGGCGTATCATCGGATTCCAAGAGTGTCTGGGTCGCGTAATATATCCATACTATGGTTGCACGATGTTCCGGATGGAAATTCACGAAAGCGTCTTTCAGCCAACTTTCGTATACGAAGGTGAGCCACTTTCGGAGTAATAAACCTCAGTCGGTGAGATCCTGTCGTTGTTTCATCGCTCCAAAGATCCTCTCGTAGCCTTCAACGGAATTTTTACTATCGTCTCGTCGTCTCCTTCACTCGCTTTGCCAATCTTTGAATTAAACTTTTGCAGTGACTCGTTGAAATTGCAGTAGGAAATTCCGTGGAGTCGTGAGCGACAATAAACTAGATACCATGATCGCTTACATGGTGTAGAAAAGAAAGAAGAGTCGACGATTTCCAGAAGATCGGTTCATCAAATTTATCAGAAATGACAAATCGCACATCACAACGTTTTATCAACACTCCTATCCTGGCTGTTTCGTTGTCTAGACTCTAGACAACGTTAATGCGTCGTTTTCCGGCAGACAATGTTTAACGAGCTCGTTAATTTCTCGCCACGCGACAAATGCTGCCTGACAGTTAAAATTTCAACGAGTAGGTGTACCTCGAGCAGAATTCGAGGGCAACAATGCGCCTCTGGGATATAATTGTTTTCCATAAAACCAACTAAATCCGATGCGACGCGACCGCATCCAACGTTTGTCCGTTGTTGCGGCGACACGCATACCTTCTCTGCTCGATCGGATAACCAACCGGATAAAGACAGGCTTCGTAGCGTGGCGTGGCATGGCGTGGCGTGGCACCGCGTTTCCCGGACAGTTAATTAAATTTTCTGACACGCCTCCGCACCTTTGACCGGTCGCAATTAAAACTTATAGCTCGCGTTCGGAAAGTTTTCGCACCGGATCCAACCGCGTGCTCTCCGCCATCGGGGAAATTAATTGGTTCCATCGTTGTGCCACCAACTCGACCACGGATATCCGTAATAGCTTCTAAGGATGTTTTTCTTCGTGATCGAGTGCAACAAACTGCCAGAATCATGACAGAATCATGAAAAGTATGCCCTTCGTATACCTATTCAAATCATTAGATTAAGATCGTTCTCTGGAATGAGTTAATTTTCCAAGAGAAGAGAACAAGGAATTCCTGTAAACCGGGAATTTCCTCTTTCCAATGCAACGGGAAGATAAAGGGAAAAGCATTGGTCGTAGATTTCCAAGAGAAAAGCACGACTCGTCTCCTCGAAGGAGAGTAGAGGATTGGAGCAACGGATAGCAAAGACTTGACCTATTAATTATTAAAACAGGCTATAAAATTATTTGATACGAGCGTGGCTCGGCAGAAGTGCGCGGTCCCAGCACGTATGAATTTCGCACGCTGCATTATTCAACGGGCAGTTTGCATAACAATTATGGCGGAGATTTTAGCATAGTGAGCAGAGAAAGAGAGGATGATGGCCGCGGTCGCAGAACAGCTACACGAACAAAAGTACACTTTTATAGTGGCTGCTGATACAGCCGGAAGGACGGAAGGACGGAAGGACGAAAGGATCTGCTGGAACTTTGTTCCGTCTTGTTCGTTTGCAATTTCATTTTTCATTCGCGACCTGCCTATCCCTACCCTTCGCAGCCACCCTCACCCTTGAGAGATGTTGGTGGTTATGGCTGGTGAAACTTGAAAGTCCTCGTCGCGACATCGTTTCAGGCAACTATCTACTATATACATACATAATATGTATACGCTTAATGCAAATGAGAGTGAATCGCAGCAATCGGTGACAACGAAGAACGCGTACCTATCTTCTCACCGTTGCAAATTTCGTTCAACCTTTTCTAACTGAATTTACACGGTAAAATGGAATTGAAGTTTACGAGCTTCTACTCGTTTCGCTAATGCCTCGCCAATGGAAGTCCGCGCGCTAAAACGTCGCCAGTGTCCTCTTTTGTTAAATCGTTTCTACTACAAGAACAATAATTGCTTTTCCTCTTTCTTCTCAATCACTCGAAAAGGATATAATTTAGTTTCTCAGAGTTGAATTAAATGTATAGGAGAGGAACAGTTACGAGTTGAGTAGAACAATTCTCTTCTCTTAAAGACGACTCCTTCTCGCAGAGATAACGTTCTTCGACTTATTCAATCGGTAAAGTATATCGTCCGGGATGATAATAATAGTATCTAAATAATAAAATGGACTGGTCGCGTAAAAATTCGGAGCAGAATCAATTTCGATAACGTAAAAGTAGGCGATACCGTGGTTGCCATGGGGGTAAAGAAGTAAACGCGGGGGTGTCGTGATTTATTTGTTCGTTTTGCTACCAGAGTGAAATGCGACGTACGCCCGCGGCCGCTGTACATCGAGTATTTATAAAATTTACGGTACAAAAAGCAAAAGAAAAAAAAAAAAAAAAAAAAAGAAAAAAAACAAACAAAAGTGCAAAATAAACTTGTCGAGGTGTAGCGATCCACGGCTTTGTTTGTCCACAAATAAAAGCGCTCGGTCGGCGTGCAGGCCATTTTGAAATACGTAGGGCATAATACGGACACAGCCATTCCACGTCGCGCGAACACGTGAAATGACATCAAGATTAATCGCACGGTTCACCGATTTCACACTGGAGATGAATAACAATGCCATTGAAACCGAATAAGTCTTGCGTCGAGCGTAACGGAACACGATTAAATCTCGATTTCATCACGATACAGTATTGTTGTCCATCTTCGACGATGGACACGAATAGCTGTACGATACAGAGTAAATAAACTTCTATTACGAGCTGAAGATTTTTCTATATATTTTTCTCATTATCGTTCCACGATAAATGCAAGCTATTTAAATGAAGAACGAAAACTGATCGTGTAAGTCGATCAGTTTAAGAAGAATCTGACGCGTCAGCATCAGCGTTAACGTCAGCAAGCTGACGGTATTATGCTCGATTAATTACCCGTGAAAATCCGACCACGACTCGGTGTCGAGCGACGTCATTTCGCGTGAGTTTAATTAGGAAGCTCACCTCTTTTTTCTGTCTCCCAACTCCTTCTTCAGTTTCGTGCTGATTAGGTAAGGTAGAAAGACGCTGCCGCATGCAAAAGCATCCGATCGCGGCCCCTTCCCTATCTGACCCTTAAGGTAGAGGACAGGGTAGAGAACGCCGTTATTGCTGTCCATCGCGAATGCTGTTTGCTCATTTTTCAAAGCCACTCTGACAACAAATAATAATTCTGAAATACAAATAATATTAATATTATTTTCCAAGCGAAATTGAAGAAAAGTTCACTTTATACCGTTCTACATGATAGAAGGAAATTTGAAACGATTCGCAGAACCGTTGCGTTGTATGCAACTGGATAGCCATCAATTTTCTCCATCAACGTCTGCAACGGAAGCTTCTCAATTACTTTGAGCGTACATACATACTACACTCTGCTTACATTCAGGATGACTTTGAGCTTTGAAGATGGTCACGTATCAATTTCTTCGATCGATGGAAACTAACTTGGAAACTTCTCTCTGGTGATCAATTAACATAGCAGCTAGCAATCAACATTGTGTGCAGAGAGCAACTAGTTCGAAACTGATATTGCTATTGGATACGAACGTGTTCAATCTATGATTTCTTCTTTCGTTGAAATTTCAAATTTTCAACGAAAAAGGAAAAACTAACCGAAGAAGAAAACTAACGGAAGAAAAGAATTTTTAATAAAAACAGCTTGTTCAAGATTTATCTTACCAACGATAGGGTTAAAGATAATTGTCGGACGATCCTGTACGCGATAACTAGGGAGCATATTTCTATGATAGCATTTCGATAATAGTCACGAACAGTTACCTTTATTGGTAACGATCGGCGCCGCGGCGATGCCAGGCTACGATTATTACCGCGACTCTGTTCCATGCAATCCTTGTCCAACTTTCGATTACTTTTATCTTCCTACCTGCTACTTTATAATCTGGAAATTCTGTTCACAATGTTGCGAGATAAGGATTCCTTTTACAACATACTTGCCTACTCTATACGAGTATGTAGTATATTTATTATTTCAATTTCTTTCGATACCTACATAGCATACATACCTAATATGTATCATTTCGAATTGGTATAAAACTCTGGTTAATTTAAATTGATGGAAAATTTTCAAGAGAATAATATATGTAGGACGAGCATTGTTTTAATGGTTCGATAGACGTAGAAAAACAAGGTACATACGCAGATTCACAGACGGAAAGGTTGGTTGGATTATTCGATTAAATATCGTGAAATGATCATTGGACCAAAAATTTACTGCCGTTATTGCGCCTCCTGTGCGTTTCGTGTATCCGGCCGCGTAAACCCTGGACGATTTATTTTCCATTTTTGCAAATCGGTCGGGCTCATTGTTGCGTAACTTATACACTTGTCGTTCGATTGTCCATTAAGCCGTAGACAGATTTAACGGTGGATCGTAAAAATTCATTCAGACTTGGATTTAGCAGCTTGTAACGAACGAGCCCGACGCTTTTCATTTCGTTCGTGCAAGAAAATTCAGCTTTTCGAATGAAATATTTTAACGTCAACAGTTTCGTTTTTTCCGTCTTTCAAATTTATTTCACTCGCATTCTTTGGATCGAGGTTGGAACTGGGTTCGTTGAAAAGTTTCCAAGATCTGTCTTCGCTGGTTTTGATCTTCAACTATACTAGAGAAGAAAGCTTTGTGAACGGGTATAAAAGGATCGTTGTAGGGTTTCGAATATTGACTGACATCCTTTCGTAATATCCTGGCGCATTGTTCCTCTGGCAATAATCATTGAAAAGCCACGAATTTTCTCGGGGCGCAACATTTCCGAGGCGCTTTTGTAGATGAACGAAAGAGGAAATTAAAGCCACAGTCGGTGCCTGTTCTAATCTTAAATTATTGTAGATTTATCGTTTGATATTTTACGCTTGATTCTGGCTAGTTCGCTATTGTTATCGCTGTTTGCCTTTCCACTATCCGCTATGCGATTCTGTATCAAAGTTTTCTTCCATACGATTCGAAATCGGTGAATGCCTCCGGATAATTCTCTGCGAACTTCCCCGGACTTTGGTGTGTCAATGGTGAATGCATTGTACGGGTCAGGATACGTCCATAGCGAAGTCGGTTTCGTACCGCAGACCAATACAGGCTTCCCTGGCCGGTCGGGGATTTCAAAGGACCAGAAATTCTCCGCGTGAGTTGAATAGTTGCTGTTACCGTTGTTGTAACAGGAACGAGAAAGTCGGATGTACCTTTTCTTGTCTACCAACGATGTCAGCATCATTATCATACGACGCGTTATCATTCTAAGCTGTTTCTACCGTGACACGCGCAGCCCTTGTACAATATCAACTTGATCCCCTTAGCAATTTTATGATATACCTACCCTTTAACTCGATTCATTCATTGTCTTGATATGAAGCTTATTTTTATATCGTTTCAATTTCACAAATTAAATTTCACGATACCTGCCGAATATGTATACCTATCTAGATACTTGCTGTAACATTCATTAAAGGTTAGAAATTGAAATCGTTAACTTTCTCTACGGTATGTAAATGAAACATTGTACATACCAGGGAAAACGGATCACGGAAAGTGTAAGTACATAGGTACATACTTAATCTTCTACGTCGAGACTGAAATTTCATTCGTCTGGGGTTGGCCGAACCCTAATCTCGGTGATCACAACGAGACATTCGCTTTTTACAGGAAATAGTTTGTTCTTTTCTATACAAGCCAGAGAGGAATAATCGGTTTCACTCCACCCCAAAATGGTCGAGTACTCCGTTTCGAATATTTGTTCGCGTAGCGACGATAAACTCGTGCATAATGCAACCGCGGCTTCCCGCGATTTCTCTCTTCAACACGCTAAACCCGACACACAAAGGTGAAACGACCACTTTGTTGCACGTCGTTTCACTCGATGCGGCAGATTTTCAGCTACAAATCTGCCCGTACGTTGACTCGGAAAATTTCACCCTTGCCAAGGAAATCTTCTTTTAACTTGTGCTTTTTAAGTTAACTTGGGATAAGATCGTTTTTCTTACGAACGCGAACGGTGGGGAGGTTTTGTTACCACCTTTATTCAGAAAAGTTCTACAACCAGATTATAATTAAAAAGCATTAAATAAAATTTTCGTAATTGCAATAGAAGAAGAAACGTGTTATTGAGTTATTGAAAATTCCAATCTGTAGAGAAAAATGAAAGTTTAAAGAATGAATTCCAAGGACAAGATGAAAGTTTCTGTTCTGATAATTACTTATCGAGTTGGTGCAGCGCAGCGGTGTGCTGGCCGGATGTAGATGAATTTCTGGGAGATTCGAGGTCCTGGCGGAAGATCCCAAGAGATGCACCGCAAGTCTCGACCCGATACCAGTCTACCAAGGAGAACTATGCGCCAGAGTAAAAGCTAAGTAGATACGGGGGTTGAGTTGGTGGTAAAGGGGTGGTGGTCGCTCAACTACATATACATACATATAACTCGGATAGTCTGTTAGATGAGATTCGATTCAGAGAGTAATCCACTTGTCGTAGAAAACGAAAATGAATTAGTGAATATTTTAACTCGATACCTAAGTACTTGGACAAATCAATTTCGACGAAGAAACAATTGATCGACAAAAAAATCTGTTTCAAGTTGATTTCCTTCCTGTTCGAAGGATCAAAAGAAACGAGGTTAATTGACTTTCATTCTCGAATAGAATCATCGAATAACAATCGACGTATTTACGGGGAATATTGTAGAATCGAGTCAATAATAAATAATAAAGTCGGTTTTCACTTGGGCGAAATGAATAAAACAAAATTACGATATATGTATCGAGGCATAGTAGGAGAATTGAATTATTAATTACTGCAATCAATCGGGAATACGAGGAAATACGGAACCGAGCTTTGAAAGGTCTGATGGTACGTCTGTTACAGGTGTTATGTGACGCGATGCGATGCGATGCGATGCGATGCGCTATCGAAACAGGTTGGAATCCTGTTAACTCTTTGAAGCACATAATTAGGCCACGTCGGATGCCCAATTAACGTCTTCGGCTGTTTGCGTTCCGTGGTTCGGCTAAATTAATTGCCGCGATTAAGCGGTGGATATCTTTATCCACGTTTTCGTACAGGATGTTGAAAAACACTGGTCGTTCCACGGGAAATTAATATCGCGCCAATATTTTTGCACCACGTGTCATTTCACCGATACCAATCGTGTTTGAATTTTTCTCATTAAGTACCGTTTCATTTATTTCCGATTCATGTTTCTTTTATTAGATTTATAATAATATTTTCTTGTTCGAGGTTGTCGGATACCTTTACAGCCGATTCTTCGTTATTCCCAGGAGCCACCATCCGACAAGCCTGTAAATTTCGTTACATCCGTGAAACCAGGTGCACCATGTTCCCTCGGGAGCGATAATTTTCCTGCACACGAAACGTTTTTACCGGGATTCTTCAAAACTCTGTACTGCCAGCTCATGGATAAATTGATGACTGTTAAATTGTACACATATTACGTGCAACGGAAAGTAGAGTAAGCTGATCGAAATGAAGCTGGAAAATCGTGCACGAATCCATATGTATGTATAATTTCCGAGCTTTTGTGTCGTCGTCGTCGTCGTCGTCGTCGTCGTCGTTGTCGTTGTCGTGGTCGTTGTCGTTGTCGTTGTCGTTGTAGTCGTCTTAATCGTAGTTGCAGACGGCGCGGCGCGGCCTTTCAAACCCTTCCGGTCGCGTAAGTTTTCCTAGTGTGTTAGTCGTTGGAAAATATAATAGGTACATATATTGCAGTCACAGTTTACGGATACGTTTAGGCGTTTAATTTCAATGATTTTTCCAAAATATTTTTAAACGTTTCGTAGCACTGCAAGTGCTTTCATTCAACTGTGAAGCTATGAGTTTCGTTTCGATCTCGATATTCTAGTTTTCTGGTAAATATGGTAGGTTGAAAAAACTTTGAAAAAATCGTCAAACGAAACGTAGTAAAAAAAACAGTCCATCCCATCCCATCCTATCCCATCGATTCAGACGGTTGGGTGCGTCACGTAATAGCTTCTTGTAAGAACATTTTCTCCCGTTATAGATTGTGATTTGTGCGATAATAAACGTCCAAGCTTTACGGCCAACGGGAGTATAAATTCCACACTTTCGTCTCTGCCGGGCATTCCAGCATTGACTGGCCATAAAGGAAGATGAGCCGCGGTAAATACGAGGAATGATGGATTCTTTTCTTCGGCTAGTAAGCGTCAATCGTTCATAATATATTTATGTTGGATGTAAGGTATAATGGCAGTGACGGTTTGTCGATAGAATACCGCCAATAGTTTGATACATTGCCCCGATATTATTGGCTATTATATATTATTCCGGCACGTAACTAAGATCGATGACGGTTAGCGGTTGGTGACTTTCCGAACCACCACCACCACCACCACCACCGCATCGCATCGCATCGCATCGTTTTGTCACATTTTTTCCTTCCTTTTCCATTTTTCCTACTTTTTATTAACTTTGACACGATATCGTCACGCAAACGTCAACGCGAATCTGTTTTAGTTGTAAATTCTATTCCAAAAAGGTGACGATATCATTTTTTATTCATCAACTTGAAGCAGGAGCAAACACCCTGTGTATCGAAAGAAAGAAAAAGAAAAAATCCAAGTCCCACGACCGCGACGATCTCGATAGACAATTAATATTCCCGGTTGAAAGAGCCAATGCGTTCAATTAATTTCAATCGTCATGCGTCAGGATGAGGCACAACCTTCGCCTCGGTTCTTCTATTTCAACTTGAGTTAAAGGCGTAACCTTCACGAGGGTAGGTAAACGAGAAAACGAAGTAGCTCTTAAAAAGCTTGCTAATCGAGTCGCAACCCTGCACAACGAACCACCCCTTTGAGATTGAATTTTGCGAAAGGCGAGGATCACCGATTGAATTTCAGCCTTTATCATATCCTGAGACGAGCTTCGATCGAATTTTCTCCTTCGAACAGGGAAATTCTTAAACGCCACCCCCTCGGAAGAATCCTTATCGCCTTCTCGGCAACCTGTGCTACCCTTCAACCCCTCGCCACGACCAGGCAGGCGGCACTGTTTGCACGCCTAATTGGTATTCTTACTTTCTCGGTTGAAGCCGAGCTCATGTATATTTCAGCACGCTATAATCCTATTTAACCTTCGATACGCGCTCACATGGCTAGAGACTGGAAGCTGAGTTTTATCGCATCACGCTTCCAACGTTTTTCCAACAAACGTTTCAGATGAAACTAGCTAACGTATCTTTGAAGGACGAAGGGGATGGGAACTAGCAAGCTGATTCCTTTACTATTCCGTCGCTATTCATAGTAAAATAATTAATCCACGTGTATTATTGGTTTAATATTAAAAATCGTGACTCGTGACTCGTGACGCGCGTGCTGGCTGTATCGTGGAAAATTACTTTGGTAAGGAGAGCTTTGTAAATTGCATCACGTGTTTCGTCGCGCGCCAATCAAAGACCATAGAGTATAGAGAAGCAGCCACTGCAGATCCGTAGTCACGTTTCCGCCGTAGACTAATTCGCGGAACTGTCAACTGGCGTTTACTATGTAAGACGATCCACCTGGAATGTAGATGAGGGGATGCTTTGGAAACGGTCGTTATCTCCACAGTCTCTCCTTCAGCAAGGACATTCATTCGTATCAACTTCTTTGTTTGCCGCTTTTACCTGTTATCCGCATTCTTTTTCTGACGTTTATTCGATGTTGTAGTTAATGTTTACAATGAATCGTCTTGTTAATTCAAAATTTCAACACGCTCGATTGAACGATACAGGTAAGAATGAAAAAAAAGATGATAATGCTTTTACAGTTAAAAAGCGTAGAATTGGTTTTAACGTTGCCGTATTGTGGAACGATTCCATACATAAGAGAAGGTAAGAAGAAATTGCCCAGGATCCATCGGACACGTAGTTTCGATTTGTCGAAGAAAAGTTTCCCGAAGGCAGAACCGGAAAAACCATCGACGCCGTTGTCCATTTTCTTGCCCGTCGCGTCGTATCGTCGCCCGATAAATTAGACGAGGAGAAAGGAAGACGATGAAATTTCACAGTATAATCTGCCGATCCTTCGAAAGCGGCTGGCTGAGTTTCTTATTTTTCACTTTTCCTCTGCTTCTCTTTCCTTCTTCTTTCCTTCATTCCTTTCATCCTTCCTTCCTTCCTTCCTCCTACTACCTTTACTCTTCTTTCCGGCAAGCTCGTTAATATACTTATATTTCGCACCTTGAATTCCGACACGTCTGACTTATCGCGGACTCATATCATTTGTCTGATCACTAATGTTACTGTGATCTATCAGTTGTAAACGGTGAGCCGTCAGCCGTCAGCAGTGAGCAGGGCGCATTAAATTCCAATCTATTCTACTTATCTGATCATAGAATAATCTAATATCTATTAACTTTACGTTAAATGCCGTTTATAAGTATTTCAATATTTGAGGAGTCATTGTGTTATACACGATCTGAGGCGTTTACCGAACAGAATCGAAGCAAAGCAAAATCAGTTTCTTCCCCGGATGAAAGAATAACCGGAAGTTAGGAAGAGCGTTCGAGGACAGCTCGAGGAATCCTCTGATCGGAAGAATGCTTGAAAACGCAAAGGGATTCTTTCGAGAACGAACAACTAGAAAAATGTTAATCGAGTGTCTATTACGTTTCTTTTCAATCGTAGACATATTTAACACGTAGATATTGAATTGTAGAGGAAGCGAAGTGATTTTTATTCGAGCCAGGACCTTTCTTTCTTTCTTTCTTTCTTTCTTTCTTTTTTTCTTTCTTGTATGTACCTACTATGTACTTTATTTCCAATTCAAAAAATTCTTCGCTCACCGATTGCATCGAAGCCCACGGAACATGCATTTATGAATAAATCGATATCTAAATATTGCTCGACACAGGGAACACGCGTTTTGTATATTCTACCTTAAAAGTTCCTTCGATTCGTTGTATTGTCGTGCATGGTGGACGAGGTAAAAGGAGAACAGCGAAATTGTATGTGTCTGATCGACTGTGCCAACCTGGCTGAACTGCTTTCGATATATACAATAAAAGGATAGTAAGATCAAACAGTACACGCCTGAAAGCACAAAAACATGTCGCTGCAACGACTTTGGAAGTGATTCGCGAAATTGAAGGACAGCTTAGAGAGCAAAATTATTTCGTCAAGATCAATCTGAATGTTTTTCTTCAAAGAATTTCGGATGTTAACACTTTCGCTCGTTCGAAGTGATGCGACGATTGCCAAGTTGGCCTAGTTCGAACGATGTTCCTTAGAGAGGGGTTGGTGTTTCTCGCGAACCTATTACCATGCCTTTTCTCTGCCACGGTGGTAATGGTCCGTCGTATATATGTACTCGGTTCGCTTTCAATCGACTACATACACGGAAAAATGCTGGGAACACCGTTCGCTTTAATTCCCGCAAGAATAGCCCTGCTCTCTTATTCACGTTCGGATTAAGTTTCATCGTTATTTCCTCGATTATACATCCTTTTCACTGGCTCGTCCCCGAACGAAACATTATTCCCTTTAGATTTATCGTTTATTTTTTTCTTTAATTCTGTTAATTCTTGTAATTCTTGTAATTCTTGTTAACTCAGAATAGATATGTCAAGTGCTGAGTCGAATTACAGTAAAACATCTTGCTTGACGACTCTGGCAAAAGATCGTACGAGCTATCTGGTTGAAAAGTTTTGCTGTAAATCGCGGCATAATTTGCTTACGACTTTAATCGACACGAGAAACTACCGTCGTTCGCCGGAAACTTGGCGAGAACGTAAATTGTAATTAAAGCTCCGTTCAATTAAGACGCAAGGTGTAATTCAAGATCACCATAAACGATCCTCGCCTCTACGCTGCTCATTAATGGATATTCCATGAGGGTTCAATACGAATGTTTATCCTGATTTATTAAAACTATCCTTTATGATTTAAACGATGGGCCATCGATGGCTACTCCGTTTTCCACGGGATATTAAATTCCTTCGCGATTAATTGGTCAACTTTCAACAATCCCAAGATGGTCGATCTGGAAAGAAAAGAAATTTTTTGAAAATGAAAGATTCCCCTTTTAATTTGTACAACTGGAACTGCAATACAATGAATTGCAAAAGTATTCATGGTATCTCAATTACCTAATGACCGGCCATGCATGCAAAGTTATATTATATTTGTAACGGGAAATGAGAAATGAGAAATGAGAAATGAGAAATGAGAAATGAGAAATGAGAAATGAAATTTTTTCGTTTGCTAATCACCTTTGAGAAAGTTGAAATGAATAGAAAAAAAGAAAAAGAAGGGGAAGAATGTAACAAGCTTAATCGATTGGTCGGAGAATATAAGTAGCATTCGAAGCGAACAACTTCTTGGTGCAATGCTTCTTTTCAGCCTCGTGAAAAGCTTCTTACGTTCTTATTTTCGCGATCATTCCTCTCGTCTATCCCCTTCGTTTCCTTTATACTTTATACGATCAACTTTCTCGTTCCTTCAAGCGTTCCTTCAGATATTGTCCAGCCCTTTTCCACCATTCAAATGGCATTTTGACCGGAAAGCGTTGAGCGGGACGAATGTCAAAAGAATTTCCATTCTTTACTTCCCCACTGTTTGCAAACAAATTTTTCAGCCAAGTCCAACGGAAATCAAGCCTTTGTTGCTCACGATTGAAACTCAATTTTCATCATTCGTATAATTTGAAGAAAAAATTTCAATTCGGACACGGTATCGAAGTTTATAATCCTTCTACAGTCGTACAGGTTAGTTCAAGTTTGGAAACATTATGATTCGAGCATTATGAAGTTGAGAATTGGGAAGTTGAGATAAGGCACAAGTTGAATCTTGAAATATGAGCACTGTAAACTTATGAGTTTAAGTTTGACTAATTCAAGTTTCAAATTATCCTTGTAGTTCTAAGACATTTACCATTGTTTTACGACGTTCGCTGAGAACCAGCTACTTATAGATACAATATATGTATGTGTATTCACCTATAGGTAAATCGATTATCAGGTTCCGAAAATAGGGATTCTAGTACCTATTCTAATTTGAAGGTCGTTTGGAAGAAGGAAACGAATAGTACAGTGAAGTATGTAAATTTCATTTTTATTTTTATACATTACTTGTACTAACTGGCAGTGTTCGAGTTTAAACGCCGCGCCGATTGAGACCTCGTTTAAGACGTAGGTATCTACATACCCGTACATCTCATTTTTCTTTCTCTATTTGGAACAATCGTTTCGTAATGTAGAGCTTGACGAGCTTTCCTGATAAATCTCAGCATGCAAACTTTTTTCGCCTTGATTCTCTATTTGATGCTTTTTCCAAATGACCAGATACCTTTGATTCATTTTCCATATCCTTGGCCATTCTACGTAGTTGCCTGAAAGCAAATTTCCCGATCGCCAATCATCTCCATAGGATGGAATTTTGGCAGATGCACACCCTTAGGGTTCACGTGCTCCTTAATCAAGCAGTCAGGGGATGTTCTCGTGATTCTTGACAAGAATCGAGCGACCGAGAGGAACGAAAACGAGAGAAACGGGAGAAAGGAAGAGAGAGATGATATAAGGCTGCCTTTTAATCAATGCCGGACCTCCTGCTCCGCTTGAATTATTCAATCCAGACTCGACTATTCGAGGGTCACGAAATATTCTCAAGTTCGTGTAGATTCCTCTCTAAAGGCCATTGGTCCCTTACTTCCTATGCTCTACAACCCCAAACGCTCTCGAGTTTTTCTCTTTGCTCCCAGTATTGGAGTGTTCATCGAATTATTGATTCAGCGATAACAGCGATTGTTGCAATCCTTTTGATCGCAATCCTTAATATTTCAAAATTATCAACCTCATTAACCAAATTGACTAAAGCTCTCATACAATTCACTTAGGAGGGTATACACATTATTTGAAATTCTTTATAGGTACATACATATATGTAGTAGCTACTTTCTTTCAGAAACATGGACGTTATTACGTTGAAACGAGTCGGTCGAATTTTTCAAACCTTTCATGCTAACCTTGTTTTCCTCGCCGATTTTTTATTACATTTGTCCTCGAGTCGTAGAGTCGTAGAGTCTTTTTTAAACAGCCCGTGCAGCGTCGCGTTGAAAGAGAATGTGGTTCCTCGAACCATTAGCAGAATTTGAAGAGCAAACGACGAGCAAACGTTTGCTTTCTTCCATGTAGAGCGCATTCGCGAGAAGTCAAGGGAAATCTCCATGTTTCCACGATCGGAAGATAAATTAGAAGCTCTGAACCAACTTAAAAAGAAGAAGTAAAAACAATTTTCCTTTTCCATTTTTCTTTTTGGTTAATTCCAATTCTAAATAGTCTTGTAATAAACGTGTATCTACCTCTATACGATATGTATCTTTTATCTACCTCGAAATCAGTAGCCCCCACTCCAAGGTTCTAATAAGGGAATAATTTTGCTGGTAGCGGCGTATCGAGATAAGTAATTTCATTATTTTTCTCTCGTTAGTAAGATGCCCGGTGAGTTAAACGAGAGCTCTCTCCACGATCAACTACATATTAGTTATTAGGTATATGATAAACGCACGATTCCAGCTTCCCGTTGGACCAAGGGGAGAAGAAAATTATCCCGCGACATATCGGCCAGGAAAATACGTTTACGAAGGCTTAAGGCCTTAAGCGTGTCGGTGAATTATTGGGCAGGGAAATCGAGCGTAGCGGGGTGCAAATCGAGAATAACCATCTCTATGTAAATCCGGATATAATTCCTGCCGTGATTCATAAGATATACGTCGTTGACGTCCCGACTCTGCTATCTTACGTTGAATTTCATGACTCTGCATGAATTTCATGAAAAATAATTAGACTATTCGAGAACGTTTCGCACGAAAACGGTCCCCTGGAAATAAGGAACTTGGAAAATCCACTTGGATTTCCACTTGGAAAATTATTATAATTAATATTACCTATATCACCGAAAAGTTACTGAAAGCTCGCGCTAGAGAGCAATTTTACTCTTGATGAATGTAATCCATTATATTATATTTATAGTTGGCTATTTCGATTAGCTACGCTTTCAACACGTAATATCGTATCGGCTATAAATTGATGCTTTTACTTTCTATACTGTTAACATTTCTCCTTGACGTTTCTTTCGTTTTCTTCTTGCTTCACCTAAACTAATATTGCGTTGAGAAAAATTGAAGAACCAGGTCATAGATCAGTCGGAAATTCATTTGCCGACTTTGCACCCGTTTAATCAGAAGACGCTTTTAAATACTTGATGCATTCCCGTTCCAACAATAAATCCCACGGGCAAACTTTCCTTCCTGGTGTTTGCAACGTCCGAGTTTTATAAAAATTGAACAACACATGGAGTTTCGACCGCCACGTTACCGCAAAAACCATATTCTACATATAAAGACTTATTTATGAATTTTTCAAATCAGTTACACATATTTTATCAGGTTGCCTGTGCTGATTTCTGGTAAACCGATGCTAAATATCGATTATCGGATCATTAAAATATGCTTTTCTCCGTGCTAAATATCAAATTACAAGAAATACGATGCATTTTCACATTGTGATTTGAAAATTTAATTGAAACCGTATCATTTACAACCGTATTCCTTTAATAAATAGTAAGTACATACTCTTGGTTAAATATTTTACATCCCGTTTTACTTGTACCCATCTTTCTCAGTGATGTGGTCAAACTAAATAACTAAACTTTAGATATGTATTTATTTACATAGTTGTAACAACTTTTCTACCCGTTTCTCCGTCGCGTCGCGTCGCGTCGCGTCGCGTCGCGCCGCGCCGCTTCGCGCTTATCAGTGCGGTAGTAGTGGGGTAGAAAGAGTTGGTGGGGTGGGGGGAGCTAGCGGCCCGGCAGTAGTTCGAGCTGCTGTCGGCGTAGTAGTACGTTTCGAGCGCTGATCGAGCGAATAACTGCGTGTTCGGAAATCTTTGTTAACGCGTCGACGGTTCGTGACACGTGACTCTTGACTGACTGTTTCGTTGAACCAAGGCGAAACATTCCATGTGACAATCGCTCGCGAGATTACGATATTTTCCGTGATTTTCTTTGCTCCTCTGGTATATGTGATCTCGTGACAGGCTGAAAGCAATGTCGGAAGGAAGTTGAAAACGATGGAAACGATGACTGCGACGATGCTGAGCTCTGCCCGGCGATGCTGGAAATAACATCGGCTATTGGTGAGTACATTTAAGAAGAAACATACATATATATCAACTTTGCTTCAGAGGAAACCAAGTTCTTTCATCAAAACCTATACGTGTGGAAAGTAGGTATTTATTAAGCATAGTGTAACCATATTAATGTTTACGTATTTGGCATTTGACGTTTGGCGTTCGGCGTTCGGCGTTCGGCGGTCGCCTTCGGTGGTGCGTCAAATTAAAAATATTTCAAAATATCTCTGACATTGAAATTAAGCCTGAACTCGAAATTGATATTTCTGCATTATATTTCATACGTAGTGTCGATTAATAGAAATTTATGGTGAAAAGATTGGTTTCCTCTCAGTCAGATAAAGTTTAACTAATCGTAAAAGAATATTTTACGGGGAAGATGTGTATGTATCACGTGATGTGGTCACGAGGTCATCTGATCAAAATGGCCGATGTTTTCAAGTGTTCATTTCTTAAATCATTTTAAGTTTTAAGTAAATAGAAATAAAGTTATTTAGGACAATTTAAGGCTTTCTTTTCTGAGAAAGCTGGCATAGAGAAGATTTAAAATATTTATGGAAAATATATTGATAATATTTATAATTAAATTTTTTTAATAATATTATAATACATTCATCGTACATTTTAAGTATCGTTGTCGAAACAATTAACTTTTAATAGGTACAAATTAATTTTAATCAAACGTTGATTTATTGCAAATTTTCTTGAAAAAACGTTTGCCCTTCTATTCAGGAAAGGTCTCATTCCCTCTTTCGTTTGATAATATGTACGTAGAAACGTATACGAAAGTTAAATAACTTTTCAAGTGAAAATGCAATTCGGTAAACGTTAACTGTAATTGCGTATCTCCTGAATTAGGAACCGGTTACAATGTAATTTTTCTAATATGCCAAGCCGTCAAGCTACTCCATCATAGTCAGCCTTATTGATCACCGATCCGCACAATAATCCACGCGAGCTTTAAGCGTTTCGCACGCAAGCTCGCCATCCAAACTGAGCTTAACATCTCATTCCGAGAAAGAGCCGTGATGTCGCTAATTTTTCCCTCTCTCCTCGATCATCCTCGTAAACAGAGGGTGCGTTCTTTTCTAAACAATTTATCGTGTAATCGATTCTATAATATAACGCTGCTAATTTTTCATTTTTCACTTACCTATTATTTAACGAAAATTTTTTTCAAATATGGTAGATAGATTGCACATTGCGTAGAGAATGTTTAGGATGAAAAAGCGAGAGATGGAATGGTAAATGAGGCGACTTTTGAAGCGATCTGCCCGCCAACAGGTGGAGGGCTATTAAAACGGAACGACGCTGTAACGACGCGACGCGACGCGACGCGACGCAGCGATCGACGCTGCCGTTGCTAAATTATTGAATCAAGTGCGTCGAGACGTGCTACTAGAACACGGACGAGAAGGATTTTAATCAGCGGAATATCGAGAGAATAATGGGGGTTGTTTGTTCGGACTCTATTTACTAGTCACTGCTCTCCTATCTCTAGCTATTTATCATTATAACCTGTAAAATATGTCGTGGTAGAATTCTATGGAAATCGGCCTGTGGCAGTTGGCTGATTTTCCTTGTTATCTGAATACCTGAATACTCGGCTTATAGATCCTTGACAGTTCAGTCCCTGAGCGACCAGATGCTAAATTGTAACTAACTTTCTTGATATCTAGCTACTTACAATTAGTTGGAAACTACCTGCCCGATAATTAGACCCTTGATAGCCGCATCTTTGGTAATTAAACTCTTCGCATTTACGCCTTTGATAAACTAACACAACTCACAAGTTGACTTCAAAACCTTGAAACTTTTTCTTCTACTTTTTTTAACATTAAAATTATAAGGAAATTTTCACCCATCCTGCGTTTTCTACATACATACATACATACATACATACATACATACATACATACATACATACATACATATTATACGTATATTCAATATTGCTATTGCCAATATCTGCTCGTTTGTCAAACAATCTACTACATACATAGGTACGTACCTACATTGGTATGATTCGAATACGAGTAGGAAATTTATTTGTTCGACACAACGGACCGTTCGGATTGGAGATTAATTTTGTCAACTGTATAACAATTTGCTATCGCGCGACACGGAATTGATTTAACGGAAGAGAGGCAAGACAGTTCAATTCCGGGAATATCAGGACGCGTTTCCCTGACGAAAATTGAGCATGCGGCAAAAGTGATTAATTTTACGTGGTTCCGGATGATAGATCGATTATCTCTCAGCATACACGACCGTTCATTCGTTGCAGCACGAATTCAATTAAAAGTAGCTACGTGATGTTCGTTGAACGGATTCCGGTGCCCGACAGATATTCCTTTGTGAATCGTATAATTTACTAAAAACCTGTCCGTTTTGATGTTACCTATATTAGTAACAATATACATAGGTACGTAGCATATGAAATTCCTGTCGATGTTGAAAATTCTTTGATCAATTTCAATTCGACAGTTTCACAATTCAAATATGTTATCATTTGCAACCCTCTTCTTCCAACTACATATTTATCGGAAGGAATCGAAATCCAGTTTCACTGGAAGTGGTAACACACAGGTGAAACGTGAAACGTGTAACGTGTAACGTGTAACGTGTAACGTGTGCCAGTTGTTTACCTTCGATTTTAAAAGAAGCTTCGAGGAAGAACAAAATAATAATGTAGCGTTTAACGAGCTCTCGTCAAGTAGAAACGGAATGGGAATGGGTGATTAATAAATATGTAGTCACTCGGGATTAATATTTAGGTCGTTGGAAACGCGACAGGGCAAACAGACACGGTGATCAAACGAGATCATTTCTGGGTCAATGTGATTTCGAAATTTATATCGTTCGATTTCTAAGTAAGTTGTTTTATTTATCTGGTTACCTATAATTCAAAGATGAATTATAAAAATTTATATGTATAGAGAAAGAACAAGTGCGTTTTAAATCCCTTTTTCCTTAAACTATTATTCTAAATGTAATATGTATACGATTAATTAGGAGCCTACATTTTCCTGGTCTTGGAAAATGTTCATTATCTACTTAAGACTTATTAAACAATGAACAATCAGCGGAACTGTAATTATAATCGAGTGAATCGAGTTTTTCTGAGCACAATGAAATTTCCAAAAGTTGTAATCCTATTATGTATCGTGTAGGAAGAATTAATCATCGAAACGTTCGTTCGGAAATTTCAACCAATAGCTGTCGAATTAGCCGCAGTTAGAGAAAAGAATCAAGATTGAAAGAGAAACTGTGTGGTGAGGACGGAGAGAAAAAGAGGCAGGACAAAGGTCACGGAAGCAGGAAGGAAACGATGAAAAAGAGGTTGGGGTAGACGGAGCAGAAACGAAGGCAATTGGTCGGAGTCGGTCGTGTAACTAACTCGGCCTACCGGTCACGTAGAATCAGACAAGATTCATTGAAAATCTGTACTCGTGCCTGGGGGATGATACAAAATTCTGCTCTTCTTCCGGGGTAATTGAATCCTGCTGCCACTCCTTCCCACCCCTTACCACGGACAGCCGCCCGCCTCTCTTGCCGTCTCATTCAACGGACCCTGAAACGACCGGGAACACACAGTCCTTGCTTTCCGCCTTTATTTATTTTCCATCCGCCTTGCTTCACGATAAGACAGAAGCAATATCTTGCTACAGGTGGCTGAATGTATATCGACAATATACCCTCGCTAAAGTATTTCCATCGACATTATGGACATTTGTTACGAACAATAAAAATAGTGTTTAACTCTTTCGTCTAATCTATCCCGTTAATGTCGTCATACAACAAGGTGGGGTTCGTATGTTGTTTCGCGAAACGTGCATGCTCGAAAATAGGGCGAAAGCGACGTTTCGTTTGCAGAAGAATTATCAAGCATTCGACGGATCGCGTGTTTTCTAATTGGATACGCCATCACGTGGTAAATGAAAATTTCAAATTAAATTTAATTTCATTTCATTTCTGATTGTTTGTCGCTTCATAGAACGAGCAATTTATTCCATTTTTTTTTTTCACACGCTCAGCCATCCTACAAATACATAGGTAAATATCCCTGCTCAAATTATTAATTTAGCATCTCGATTAATAATCGTATACGTACATTTATCACCCTTAATGGTCTATTTTATGTCATACACAGAGATATGGTTAAACAAGATTAAGTGTACCGCATAATTTGCATATTATTCGCGATATTTCCCTCCAGTCCAAATTGTGAATTTTATTTCAAAAATATAACAACTTATAGGAAACGGTATGACAGCTCTCTGAAGTTAAGGAACACAAGCATCTGCTTAATTAAATGGGAATTCAAATGAGCCAGGACAGCTTATGCGATTTACAATTTACAAATATATTATGTAATTAGTCCAGGCTTGCGAATGATTGTAATAAATAAAAAGTGGAATGGTAATCGGGCTAACTGCCCGTTGAAACTCGATTCGTTACATGTAGGTATTATTTACGTTATTGCAAACATTTCATGGTTCCATTTCTGCTTCCAAAATATCATTTTTTTCTTTGTTTGTAAACAAACGGTTTTGTGAAACAACTTTTCTTTCTTCGGCAAAATTTCAAATCCCACTTTCATTCAACGAAAAGTTGACTACATACTTGAATACTTTTTTTTCCACCTTAAAAAAAATGATCGATAGTGATTAATTCGGTGTATGTACATACATACATGTATACATACATACATACATACATACATACATACATACATACATACATACATACATACATACATACAGGTTCAGGTTATTCGTTGTAACTTTGGAAACAAGCTTGTTTCCAGTGTCTACAAAAATATAGTAAAACGCATAATGAAAATATTTTCCTGAATTCACGTTTTATATTTCTAACGAATTAAATGTTCACCAGTACCGTTCACCTTTGTTCACGCGTTTTCCATTGTGTTCGCGTGTAAACGTAATTTTATCGAAATTGATAGAGTCATTTATCCGCGTTTCTTCGTTGCTGGTTCGTTTTATTATACATATATTGAAAATATTTGGAAAATTGTCCATTAAATAAATCAAACTCCAGCTACAGCGTCGTTTTTTAATGCTATCAGACTAACCGGCAAGATTTAACGCATTACATATAGTGATTATAATCATTCATCGAAGATTAATCCTTAGCGCAGGACGCGAAGTCAGTCGCAGGATCGACAAAGTAAATTAATTGTCCGAGGTTGAAACGAGACATGTCTACCGGTGAAATTATCGCTCGTCAATACGTCGCGCAACTAACGATCTCTCTACATATAAGCAGACGCACGCACGAGGGTTAATCTGATGCACCTGCACGTCCAAGATTAAATTAATCCACGTTCAGCTTTTCTTAAGCTTGGCTCTATCAGGGAATCCTGCAGAGCGCCCAGGATTTGTCGAGAAAATAGAAAGGAGAACGGAGAACGGAGAACGGAGAAAACCCTTGTAATTTGCTTTCTGTCTACATACATACTTTCAACAAGATACATTCGTAACTCTTAAATAGATCAAAATATTTTAATATAATTGTTTAGTATACATACGTCGTAAACCCTTTTACCATTTTACAATCTTGCACTCGATTCCCGCGATACAAATACCATTGTTATTACTAAAAATTATTTTTTTTTTCAACCGTACAATGTCAATTTGCAATCCGTTCGTTCCACGAGGTGAAACTTTGTTGTTGAAAATTTTAAACGTAACCTGTACGAATTTCAAGAAGTTTGTACGAATGAAAAGGTTGAGTAAACAATAGAGAAAAAATATGGACAGAATTCTTTCTTTTTATCTTGCTTCTATTTATTAACCAGTCTTTCGTTATTGTTTCGTTAGTCAGCCTAATTAAATTTATTATCGCGTAGCATCGCTCGCAAACACGTTCTAATTTTCCGGAGAATGTAGAGAGAGAAGCCAAGACCAAGCTAGGCTAAAACAGACCAGCTAGCTAGCCAGCCAGGATTGCGGAGTCTCATTACCCGGAGAATTTATAAAATCCTCTATTGGTTATAACGAGAATACGTGTTTGCGCCTCAAAGGAACGTGCTCCAATTACGCAAACACCGGTACATATTTATACACGTATCGTATCTTTGGAAAGTCCATTGAGTGCGCCATTTAGAAAATAAAGTATAGATATAATATACCTTATTTATAAATAGAAGAGAGATCTGTATTGTTATATTGTTGAAATACATCCTTGAAGATGTAATAGAGGAGAGAAGAAATTGATTTAAACTGAATAGAACGAAGAAAGCGTAGAAAAGTTACTTACTGTAAAGTTTAAAACGCGATTACGGTTATAATTAAGCTTACGATCTTAAATGGATCCAAGTTCATTTAATTTATGATTAAGTTTCTGCTTATCCAACTTGCAACTAGTTTTCGTAAACGAAACCTCATCGAATCTCTTTCTTTCTTTATTGTTGCTCGATTAAAGTTTCATTGGACTGGTCAGGACCAGGTTTAGAAACGGGATGAACTACTAACATACATATCGAGTTTCTAGGTCCATTAATTTTCAAGCAATCTTTTCTTCGGTTTCCGGGTTTTACGAGAAAACGGTCAGCATTCAGCTACACCGCTGGTGAAGTGGACCATATGAAGGAAAGCAGGAAGACGATGAACCGGCAAGTGGTGTGTCCAGCAAAGTGGAGCCGCGTGAAAACCGCCTTTTTACTGTCACGCTCGCTCTTTTGGCTGCACCCTCTTCAACGAACACTTCCTTTCCTATCGTGATCGTCGCGCGTCGTCTCGTCACCACTAGACGAGAAATTTTCTGGGAATTGCGGTAGTGACGTTGAATGTCTATGATAAATACGATTTGTTAATGGTACAAAGTTCCAGCAGTGTTGCAGCAGCACTATTGTTAAAAGATTTCCCTTGCCGAGCAACGGTACCTATGGTACATGGTAAATGAAGCAGATTACCTAACAACGTTTTCTCGGCCTCTCTTTTTGTCGTTATTCGCAGCCGTAGCAGCTACTTAATTAGATATATACATATAAGAAAACGGCGACGAGTAGTTATTTTTGCATTAGAGTATAAAAAGAGAAAATAAGTTTTGCCTATTTTCCTTCAACGATAAATTCATTCTTGCAATGGAAAAAAGCTGGAAGAAAAATCGTTAATTACGTTTCGTCGGGTAAACTAGTAGAAAATCGGTATGCATAGAGGTGCGTGGCTAAGAAACACGCCAATTAAAAAGCTGCTTGCAGAGCTGATAAACAATTCCCAGGAGAAAAGGGTTGCAATTAAAATTCAGTAATTTCTTTACCGAATTAGTTCTGTGTCCTATCTCGATCGTAGTCAGTCCTGTTTCATGTCGAATACAAATCAGTTTGCAATTAGAAACGATTAAACGATCCAGCCTTTCACTATGAAGAATGAAATCGTTAGCTTGTTTGTATCTGTCGTTTCGTTAGCGGTTCGTTCGGAATTCGTAACACTTGTTGTTGGATTGTAGGTGTGTACCTATATACCTACATATGTATATGTTTTTTTAAATCGTTGCACGGAACGTTTTCAACTTTCGTTTTTAGATAGTCATAGTCTTTTGCTTGTATTTCCTGTCTCGAGCAGCAAAGATATTGCTCTGCTGTATTATCTGTGACAACAGTGCTCTTCTGTTTCCTTATCTTTCGGGAACAAACAGGGTTCCATTGGGTCGAAAATAATGCTACTATCGCTGCTTGCACCGAGTCTATTGTACTTGGGTGTGTTAACAAAAAGGAAAAACATTTGGTGCTTACTGTATCGAGAGAAAGATACTTAGTAAACGTTTTTCTTTCTTTACTACCTACTATCTGTTTTGAAAAACAATCAGCAAGTTTGTAAACATGCTTTTATTAGTGTAGAAAGAATTCTTATTGTTCGAAAAATTGTTCTTTAATCGTTTCATTGAAAAAAAAATTCTCTATGCGTTCTTTATGCGTAGAAATGTGTAGAAATAGAAAGAATTACATAAATTTTCCCAGTCGTTTAAGAAATACAAAAGACGCATCGCGATAAACGTCGCGTATCGTAAATAAAAGGTATTTTTTTTTTTCAAACAAATTAATTAATACGCCCGAGGTGATCGTTGTCCCTGCTGGACAAAGATAAATCGTTCGTTTAATTGGATTGCCTTAACAATGCAGAAACGCAAGGAACTGTAAGGGATGAAATATTTAGCACTAGCTATATGACTAATTAATGGAACCAGAGTACCTACAGTATAATAAACAGGAAGCAGTTCTTTCACGTTAATCTGCTAACCATCTCGTACTTGCCTTCGAAGAATGAAAAGATTTTATTCATTCATCTATAAAATAATATTTATCAAAAGTAATTGTAAATTTTTTAATTTCAAAATTTCCCTTCGTGACAAAGCAGCCATGACTCGTTTATAAATTTTCTGCTTGCTTTTCCAACAGCAGTTAAATTATAATTCGAAATCGAGCTTCTCAACGAAGCGCAAACAAAGCAACAGAGGGAAAGAGAGCCTTTTCGCCACAAAACATTTTCAGATGCGTGCTCCTGCTTGTTAACGGGGCGAATTTTATTTATACATATGTACATCCAATTAAAACGTAACTTCTCTAAATACTTCTAATACAGTAAAAAAAAAAAAAAAAACAAAAAAAAAAAAATTATACAAAGAAAAAGCCAAAGAAACTCTGGAAAACCTTTTTTAACGATTCAGGTCAGGACAAAAATGAGAAACGGGTTGGTCGTAGTGATGGCACAAGTTATTAACGATCATTTATCGATATATTCATTGAGCTATAGAATATCAATTTTCCAAAGCTTTTTCAATACTTTTTTTTCGTCTAATTTTCATTGATTTACATTCTCTGTAAATTTATGTTACACCAAAGTTTTTAAGTATTTAAGTTATTGTTCTTAGGTCCACAATTGTTTCTTTTTCAGATAAACGCCACGAAGAATAAGATCGCAAAAGTTATCTCGTCTCGAATCCGATCACAGCCAGTTCCTTTCATCTCGGTGGCTGTTTTAATAGCCAGCCAACCAGCCACGCGAAGTATTTCATTAGAAGGCCGGAGATTCTCGACGAATATTATGGCAGGAACGAGAAAGTATGTCTTTCCTTACGTGGTCCTGGTCTGAATCCACGAGACAGCAGTTCCTTCGTCCTGGCGCGAAAGGAAAGTTTAATAAGCGTTGGCGAGCCGCAACAAGTTCGGTACACATGTTTCTGTACACCACAAGTCGAAGAAACTCGTTTCACAGCATGAGAATCTCAGATTTAAGATTTCTATCAAAGAACGAAGATAGTTGGTCTCTTTAGACAGTGAAATCCTCGTTGAAACGAAACTTGAGCCGATCCAGGGATGCATCCATCACGAAGTATCTCGTTCATCGAGTGCACGGATAAAGAAGATTTGAAAGAAGAGAAGAATACACTATCAGATGACAATGATGATGGAGTTTGATCGGGTCTGATGCACCGATGATGCAGATAGTAGTCTAGAACGTTGGTAGATCAATGCCAAGAATGACAATAACGTCGGATAACGTAGGATAACGTAGGATAACGTAGAAAAATAGCCAGGATGTGAATAGAATCGAGTAGTGTCGTTTCAATAACGATGGGATATGTACGAGGAATATTTAAAACACATCAAAATATCTGAAATCACGTCAGGGACGAATCGATTGTTTTATACAATTTGAAAAAGAATTCACGATGCTCGTAAATTCCTTTCAAAAATGAGACCAAGTTGAGAATCGTATGTTTTCGAAAATGTTACTTTCACAAGCTGAAACAAGCTGAAATAGATAAAAAAACTTTGTTCGAAATCATCATCCGAATCTAAAGTTCCTAGGAAAAATGCAAAGGTTTAAGGAGGAGCGACAAGATGGTGAAGAATTTTTTCAAAGAAATATCACTTTATTGATCGTTTTCAAGGGCAGTAATGACGACCGGAGGACAGGGACGAGGTTTCGTTCGATTCATCGACTCGTGTAAAGCTCTCAGTGTGGAAAAGGCAACAGCCGTGTTCGTCGTCGAGTTTCAAAGAGTATGATACCAGTTTGATAACGTGAGTCAGAGACTCGAACGGTCACAAGTTGCTCGGTATCCGTGTCGTCTGGCTCGACCAGCCAGCGTGTTCATCCCCTCGTTTGGGGGTCGGTTGGTTGGTTGGTTGCGCTAGAGTCGAAAAAGTCTGGAAGAGTGAGGGGGAGGGAGTGAGGGGGGAGGGGTGGGGGGGCTGGGGGTAAGAAGACAAGAACGTAAGAGGTTAAAAAGAGAGAAAGAGAAGAGAAGAGAAGAGTACAACGTGGAAGTTGAAGAAGAAGAGGTGGAGGTTGAGAAGGAAGGGGCGGAGGGAGCGGAGGCGGTGGAGAGAGGACAAGCAGGGAAGTTTCCGTCTGTCCGAAGTGGATGGGGGTGAAAATGTTCGGAGTGTTGCTGGCATGTGTCTGGCTGGTTGCCGGCTCCCCGTTACATCCCTGGCCGCTAATACCACACAAAGGTAAGTGCCCGATCCACTCGTAATTTCTTATTGCTCCTTTTTCTTTTTTCCTTTTTTCCCTTTCCCTGTATCGTGACGAGACCGCAACAGACGATTATGCGGTCGTTCGAGCTACATATTCTTTTTGAAGCTGAATAATTTTGTCGATAGTTGGCGTACAAAAGACCTTTTTATCAAATAGTTTTTCTTTAATATTATACGGAACATTTAAAAGACGGTTCAATTTATGAACTAGGTATATCCTGTACGTACAATCGATTACAAATTTTAATTAAAATATAAGACCACCAAAGAAGTATGTACTCGCACAATTGGCTCTAAATTCGTTATTAAAAATCAGTCAAGTTGTTAGTCTCAAAGCGGATTATTCTAAAAGTTTCCGCTCATTAAAAGGAAAGGTTGGAAACTTGATTCACCCTTGCATTTCAAGAATTGAGAATCAAGTAAATACTTTGCCTTGTCAACGTTGTTTTACATTTTATAGCTACGTTTTTTCTTTTGTCTCTGGGCGTTCGTTCAAAGTTTCTTGTAATCTTTTTCTCCGACCATGTCGATTTTTCCTTTTCTATCGAAATTACAAGCAACGAGAACCGTTCCTTTTTTATCCGAACGGTTGATGCGAACATCGCACTTTAAAATAGTCCGCTATACATAAAAGAGAGGAACGATAACGGCTTAACAAAGAGAAGAAAAAGTTATTCCATTTCGCGGTGCTGGTAATCCGATGTGGAAAAGTTAGTCCCCGTTTTCCTGGCATCCTTTGCGTCGCGTCGCGTCGCGTCCGGAGTGACGGCGATGTAGAACGCACGCCGCGGCTTAACGTTCAGGAAATACCGGTTTCCTCGGTAGATTTTTCTGTATTTTTGTCTCCATTCACGGAACAACTACCTCGCTTTGATTCAAATTTTAACGTATTACTTGCCTCCGTTGGAAACGCGTTTGTCCCCCGCTTTAAACTCTATTTCTGTAAGATAGTAAAAGCGTCTTTGTATGATTTTCAGTAGAATCAGATATTTACAATGAAATTATACTTTTTTTTCATTAAGCTTCGCGTAGAAATTACCTACGTTTGTAAGTAAATTTTCGGTAGTACAAGAGACATTATAATAATATTTAACAATTTTGAAAAGCGAATCGTCGAAAACAATTAACGGGCTGAATACTTTGAAACTTTGGAAAAAAGTGGTCTCCCATTGAAAATCAACCGACAGGGAAAAGAGATTTCCTTTCTATCGATATCACAGTTCTCCCCTATTGTGCAAGGGTGCTTTCTTCGAGGCTCACGGGTGGAAAGGAAGACATCGAGCGACTCGCAAACTGAAAAAGGCACGCTCGATTTCGCAAACGCTTTGCTTGGCTTTGCTCGCGTAATCGCGCCTCCATTTCCGGAATTAATCTGGTTGGTTCTCCTGGCCAGAAAAAAAGCGCGACAACTCTTCGTTTTTGAAGCTTCAACGATTAATGGACACATTAATTAGGACGCGTGGAACCAGATTCTCATTCGAGTTTCTCATTTCTGACTAAGGAGAATTAATTGAACGGGTATCGTTCGAAATGGTATCGTAACGAAAAGGGTAGCTTTTCGAAGAATTTGAAAAGTTACTAATGCCGACCATAGTTACTTACGGTAGGTATACGAATAGTACTATACTCGTAATCGTTCAAATATTCGCACATTGCATCAGTTGTTTACTTTGCACTGTCATAATCCTAAAAACGCTTCCGATTATCCATTCGATGTTGGTTAGTTTTTTTTTGTTTTTTTTTTCAAACGTTGGACGGTGTCCCGTTAATGGATCGGTCTAATTTTCGACAGGCACGCTGTAAATTGTACGCGGTTGGAATATTTATTCGATCGAGCCGCGAAACTAACCGGCATGGCAGGAAATGAAAGTCGCGCGTGTACTTTGCGTCGCGTGAACCTGGTTGGATGATTAAAAAATTCCAACGTTCCTGTGTTTGCGTCCTCCTGGCTGTACCGCGGTGCCGTAATTTTGTCATCCGTTGCTTTCCCCCGTTACGTGGTTGGAATTTATTCGCGGAAGGGAACTGAACGATGCGACGCGATTTTGGGATAGGGAGCCCAAATTAGACGATAATCGAGGGAATTGTTTGAAAAACCGACAGAGAAACAAAAGAATATGTGTTTTTCTTTTCTTATGAAGGAAAAATTGCAAAAATACGTGAGAAAAATTTGTTAAAAGACTCGCGTTCGAAAGATAATCTACGTCGGTGTGCAATCAGGCCGTAAAGGACAAAAGATTCGTTTGAAAAGATTTTAGCGAGCAAGTTGAACGCGTAAAGCCAGGTCAAACGAGACAAAGCCAGACAGCAGCCTGAGGCGCATCCGGTGCTTTGAAACCGGAAGACCAGTTAAATAAGAAGGGCAGGAGGATCGAAAGCCTGGTTGGATGTAATTCAAGTAATTCTGATGCTGGTAGCAAGATTACACGAGCTAAAGATAGTGACTCTGGTTAACACTGGCATCGCGACACTGATAATTCCGTGGAGAAGGAAGGAGATGCATTCACGACGAGGGTTACAAGTACATAACATACGTGTACAATACATACCTTGAACGTGGAATATAAAATTGCATATTCATACGGTTTGAAGGGACGTTTGGTCAAGCACTTATGCTTTACTTTACTTGCCGCCTTATCCGAGAAATCGAGTTGTAAAGTTATGTAAGTTATAGATATGTACAAGTGGCAAAATCGTGTATATGTATGTATGTATGTACATAGAACGGCCGAAGCTTAAACTGTGATGGAAATGATTGGCACAATAGCGGCAGAATGTTTTGCTGGAGATGGCACTCGAGGCGCAGATCGGGAATAAAGAAAACGTTATCAGCGGCAATGTTATCGGCGGCAGGCTGGTTCGCTTGGAGAGCACTCGGTTTTTCGAAGAACCAAATCGCAAGGAGGACACGAATAGACGAGGAGGGAAGAAGGTCTCGAAAGGTGGCTGCTCCTGGCAGTACTCGTGCGGAATAAAGGGCCCTCGAAGGGCACTCGACCTCGATGTAACGACTTTGCACACGCTCGTAACTCGATATTGTGAAATCCTCTTATCGCGTGGCAGCAGCTGCGAGCCCAAGGGCCATCGGAAACGCGGAAAGATCGAGAGCATCCTGCAAATTCTAATTTCCCTCTCTGCCCTCCTCTGAAATTAAACCGATTTCGCTGTCTTCTGTTCTACATATCTAA
The DNA here is from genome assembly GCF_907164935.1 of Osmia bicornis bicornis. NCBI lineage: Eukaryota > Metazoa > Arthropoda > Insecta > Hymenoptera > Megachilidae > Osmia > Osmia bicornis. The sequence goes on from NC_060223.1 coordinate 11,054,599, forward strand.
CGCACATTTTTCGGGATCTTTACCGTCAAGAAAATTCATTTGATCCAACTAGTTTCTTGCACTTGGCCCGATTACACATTGATCATGCCATTTTCACTATCCACAACCATTAGTATTTCACTCTTCTTCTTAAAAGCTTCAATTTCTTTCTGGATTTTTTAACGGATCGTACGAGATTCCTGGAATAAATTATTTATTACCGTGGTGGCCAGCACGAAGCACGAAGCACGAAGCACGAAGCACGAAGCACGAACCATGAACCATGAACCACGAACCACGAACCACGAACCACGATGAACGGGTGCATAACTTATGGGGAGGATGAAGATTCAGTCCAGGCACTCTCAGGTATTTTTCGATCCGTCCCTCTGCAGTTTTTCATCGTGCCACTGGAAAATGTATTCTTCCTACCACGAAGAAGGAAGAAAATAAAGAAAACACTTGGCTAGTCTAGAACGGGTTGAAGAAGATTTTCAAGAGGATCTTAACGAGTTCCGAATAGAGAAGTTCTTCGTCTTTAAGTGGTTTCATAGCGAATATGTATGTATTCGTTCATTGTAATGAGCAACCATAAGAATTTCCAAAGATCATCAAACGCTTCTTTTTTTCTCGACAGCTCAAGAGAAGAAGCGTAAACTGTAAACTGTGTCGAGTTACCTACATTTTACGTTTGTAGTTGCAACAAATCTTATAAGATGTTTTCGCGAATACAAAGAAAGTGGGTGATAATGGTGAAACCGATCTTCCCTTAGAAGCGTAATCGATCTAGTTTCAGTAACATGGTTAAAGACTATCATGGCGAGGAGTCGGCCGCCAGTTTCTTAATTCGTTACCAAGTTTCGCCAGCGTATTAACGGCGCTGGATTCGATTAGAGGACGCCTGTAGGATGTACGTCGAGCTATGAGCGTGATTTAATTTAATCAGCACGTAGTAGACGACCGGACCGCTGGAAGAGGCGTTTGCCTCGAGAGTCCTTTGATGGAAAAGAAGGGTTAATAATTGATGGGAAGGGTAAGGTACTTATATCCGAGCTAATTGGCAGCGGCAAGCTTGTCATGTTATCATGTTTAAGACAACGGAATCACCCGTCGTGTTCGCTACAGATTTCGATCAGCAACTATGCATGTAACAATTGATCTAATTCCTTCGGATGCAACGGCACAGAGTCGATAGGAGCGCGAACGAGAACGTTCTACTTTTATCGCACGAGTGAGAGCGGTCTCGCTTATTTATCGATACCTCGTAAAAGAGCAACTGGCAAACTGCTCATAAACGAGCCTCCAATAAAACTGGCGAGCTCTCGCTAAACTCGTCGTTCCCTTTTCTATCCTAGCATCCTATCCCTCGAAGCGGATCGTTAGCCGGAAATTTCGAGGCTCTTGCACTCGTAAATTTACCCGATGAATTTTTACGACGCGACGCGTTGGATACGCGTCAGGCTCGATCAGCGATCCGTCTAAACGGTGTAATCTACTCTTTCTCCTTTTTTAATTATCGTCTACTCATACACCGTTGTAATTCGATCGCGCAATTATTTGGGAACGACGCGACGAGTACGAACCGATTCAGTTCCACTTAATATTTATTAAATTTCGAAATTCCCATCAATTAGAAATCTGCCAATCATCTTTGTATTTATCGAGGACGAATCGAACCGCAGCGCAGTGAAGTCACTTGATGCGGTGGTGCAACAATTAAATACACTGCTACCACCGAATGCTAATTGAAATTTGTACGTTGTTATCGGTTTGTCGCGCGGTTGGTCGTTAACCAAGAGTGAGAGAGAACGAGAGTGGACGCATTCGATGTTCCACAGGAATCGAATACTTGCCTGATGCTACCTATAAATTCATTGCACAGCATTATTTTATTAGGTTGGCATAATACGCGGCAGGGAGATTGGAAGCGAGAGATTGATAGTATCCCGTATTGCCATCAAACCCGATGTCTACTATGTAAAGCCAGTCACTTGAAACTGGTCGTAAATACACATTAACCTGATTTCCGGTGCATCATTTTTCACTTATCGGCCAACCGTATCGACGTAATTTCGCCGTCGCGCCCCGCCGTGCCCCGCCGCGCCGATATTCAATGAAGCTGACGCCGTCAAACTGTACAAAATTAGCTCGTTAAAATGCTACTTATGTACATACCTAGAATCGTTAAGCTTCCCGACAAAACGATATATTTAATAGACGAATACCTTTTACCAATTTCAGATACCATCGTTGACTCACATCACTTAAGGCAAATACAGATTAAAGTTTAAATATATGATATGATATTCATCGTTGTATCATAATTATGGGATGATTGAGAAACATTTTTCGCAAGGTTATAAAATGTTAAAATCTTGTTGGTTCCCAGTTCAGACAAATAGAGTTGAATAGATATCTCGCGAATTGGCCAATGTGAAAACAGCGCCGCGCCACGCTGTTGAAAATTCGCCGCAGTGGCGTATCGACTTTTTGCCAGAGTGAGGCAAGAATAATCCACGTGACCGTGGAGGGGTTCGAGAGGGAACCTTCTTCAAGACTTTTTCCATTTCCGTAAACTTTCCTACTCTGACTAGGACATCTGAAAATCCGAACGGTCCACGCGGGGAACCTGCTCCGTTCAGCTCGGTTCCGCTCGAACGTAACAAAAAACGATCGCTAGTTTCGACTGGATGGTTCCTGGCTCCAGTTGGAATGGGCTGGCGAGATTAGATTCATTTTAAAGCGAAAGCTTCGACTGCTCGAATTAGCAGACTCGATTCGGAAAGGGAAGTAAATAGCGAAGAGGAAGAGAGAATTCGCCAAATCTTCATCAGACGATTCGAAACGCTTTTTTCTTCGATTCGGGTTCGACTAATGACTAAACGGAGCGATTACTTCTTTCCTGAAGATTCTGCGTCAAGCTCTTCGATATCGATAATTAAGCCGAATTTACCTTTCGCGCCTCCTTCGTGGCTTTATCCGTGCAAATCTCTAAACGTGCCCATACGTGTGTATGTATACACGTGCACGCATTGTGAATCCTTTTTTTCTCCCCACAAACTTAAACAGACCGAGAAAGCACGCGGTCGTGCCAGGGCAGGTTGCGCTATGCCGGATTTATTTAAGTTACCAACCACGCAAAGCGAACTGTCCGTCCTGTGCAAACAGAAATTCACCTCGAACAATGTAAATCTCCGCTGGCTACGTGTTTGGTCGAGAGTTAAGGCGAAACACGATCCGATGCGACACGACGCGGCGCGACGCGACGCGACGCCTTTTATTCGTCGCGTCGCGCGTCGTGGAATTGAAAATGCTCAAGAGAAGAATGAAAAACGAGAAGGAACAAAGAGAAGAAATGACTGTTGAAGAGAATCGTGAACGGGGTGGAACAGGAAGGGTTGCAGAAAAATGGTCACCGGCTAGCTGGCATTGAAACTCTTCTGAGAAGAGAAAGAATTCGCAGTGTGAATTAGTAGCAATTCGTTGCTGGTAGACCAACGATTTTTCCTCGAATCGAGCTGCCGCATGCCGTCCTGTATACAGCAGAAAGATGAAACGAGGCCAGGAAAAGTGGAAATGCAAAGAAAAACTAAGGCGTTGAAAGAAAAGTTTGATCGCGATGGGAAGAATGGAGGAGAAAATTTCAGACGGACCTTTATGTGTATACATATGGTCTATGGTATTACTATGATCTATTCGTATACAATAGGTGCATCATATAATTATTTATTTTGACATTTCTAAATATTCTTCATCATTCCATGGTCTAATCACATAGACTGACATAGAGTGCACCGGTTTAGAGTTTAGGGGTCTTCCGTCTCCCCTTTTTTCTTCTTCAAAGAGTATCGAAAACGCAGAGATTGCGAAGAAGAGGAAAATATTTGAAAAATGAGACAAATTGACGCGGTCTGCAAACATCGACGCCGAAAAGAGAGCAACTGTGCTCTGTAATTGCAGCGAGAAAGTAACCTACCGAATCGGGGACACGGTACGTGACACACGAAAAATTGGATAATGCGAATTGGCGGTAACAACCGGACTTTGCGCGGTGTGGAGAGAGGAGAGGAGAGAAGAGAAGAGAAGAGAAGAGAAGAGAAGAGAAGAGAAGAGAGGGCGAATAAAATTGCCAGGAACGATGTGTACGTGTTGGACGAGGGAACGGGGAATGAATGAGGACGAAATGGCCGGACGATTGCGTTGTAAAACGCTTGCGGGAGCGGGAAAAACTGTACTGTTAATGTATATCATTGCTGACGCGGCGGCGGAACATTATTTTTCGAAATATTTCGCTTCGCATCTGCGTGCCGCGATCGTCCATTTTGCGACTGACACCTCGTGTCACGGGCTGTCGCATCCGGGCCAATTGATAATTCATCCGGTTTCATGTGTAACGTTACTTTAATTTTATTATTCGATTGCTTTGCGTCAGGATCGAAATGCATATGTATGGATTTAGAAAGTTTTATTCTTTCACATTTCGGCATAGAATTGTACAGAAAAGGACAGAAAAGGACAGAAAAGGACAGAAAAGGACAGAAAAAAATTATTTAAACGATCGAAATAGTAGTTCTCTACCGGTTTAGATGGACTTTGGAGAGAAATGAACTGTTGATTTGCAAATGAAAAGTTTGAATTTCGATGGAAGCGTAAATATGAGTGGCGCTCGTTCGGCTTCCTTCAACGCGTTGGAAATCGTGTTGTCGTTGGCAGAAAAGCCAGCCCGCTGGGTGGCAGGCAAGCGGTTGGAATACCGAATGGGGAAATTTATTTAGCCCCGCCCGATGTGGCAATTTCAACTCGGACCTTTTGACAATTCAGAAAGTTCGATTAAAGTTTAATTGTTTCGCATCACCGGGAGCGGACCGCGCTGAAAACGACGTTTTCTCCTCGTATCACTTTCATCCAACCTGATAAATAGCACTTTTACGCTCTCCTCACTTCGTTTATCGTGGCCATTTCGTTTAATGTCGCGTAAAATGCTACTTCTCTACGAACTGTCTTCGAAATATCCGACGGTATTTTCTTCCAGCCGGTACGCCGGAACACTATCTGACAAACTTACTTTGAACCGTTAAATTTCATACATAAACTTCAGTTTTCGGTTTAACTTCACTGTGATCAGCATCGAATAAAATTTCATTTAGTTGTATCTACTAATAAATAAAAGATACATCAATGATGTATGTACCTACAATAAATGTATTATACGTCTGTGTATAATTTATATTATTATTAAGTCTGGAATCTACCTATCGCGTACTAGACACGATTGTTTCTACTCTACAAAGTCAACATGTTGAGAACAAATTAATGTTTACATTTCGTTGATTCCATCGAGTTAATTAACGACGTATTGCGAAAATGAATAAAAGGTGGACGATCGTTTTAATTACCTTGTTAAAATTTATCAGGAAACCGTAACGAGTGCCTGCAATAATATATGTATATACATACATACATACATACATACATACATACGAGTAGGTACATAAAAATGTACAATATTTTTACGCGACGCGACCGCGACGTACTACTTGATGGTGGCTGACCTTTAACGGATTGTTCTACTACTCGCAATTCGAGTCGCGTTTTTACCGGAAAACGCTTGCAATGCAATTCTACAGCTGAAATGAAATAATAAAATAGAAACAATAATCAGTTTATCGATATCGCGATTGCTGCAAACGGTTTACGTTTACCAAACATGAACACGTTTCAATCAATTTTGTTATACAATTTCAATTCGTCAAATTCATATGTTTTACGCGTGGAAGTGAAAAAGAAATTATTTTATTTCCAACGTGTTTTCAACTTGAATCTCATCGAGCGTTTTAGCTGAGCTGTGTGCCAATTACCTACGTTTCAGTTTGTTGTGCGCCTTAATACGTACGTCGCGTCGTAAAGTAAAAGATATCAGGGGAAATTAACTGCTTCTCTAAATTAAATATAACACGTGCAATGCTAGAAGGGTTTTCAGGGTTGAATAAACTTAATTGCTCAATTGCTTCAGTAAAATCTACCGTGGGGTTAAGAACTATTTTAACGAAATAGGTAGCTGGATAAATTTATGACGTTCAATCAGATAGAGGTGCGACAATAACGTGCGAAAATAATGAAAAGTAGGTGAAAACTTGTCAATTCTTGTTCGCAATTTACCATATAGGCATAGTAGTGATTCATAAATTCCAGATTCTTCGTCACTTTTTAAGCGAAACTTGCTTTAAGCTACCTTTCAGAACCTCGACCAGTTGCCTAGCTCAAAATTTCCACTCTTTTATCTCGAAGGTTTCGCGTTTAAGCTGTACCATACTCGTTGCGGTAATCATCTTTGTGTAAGGGGTAAGGCGAATTTTGCAAGGCCAACTTTCAGGATGTTCACACATTTTGAAGGAAAAGACGAAGACGTTAAATAGCGATAGAAACCTGAGCGAGGAAAATGGAAACTAATTGCTGGAAATTCTGTCGGGTTGCTGAACTGTCGGCAGTTCGTGGCACCGGCACACGGCAAGTTCATTACGCGTTTCCAACGCTCGCTTCGTTTTCTCACCAATTCATCCCTTTGCTCGTCTACGGTTTCTCTTTCTGCCAGATTTAATTCGCCGCCACTGGATTTCGCGTATTGTTCCCCCGGGACATCCAGAAAGCTAGAACTAAGCTAGACACGAGTATTATTGCGAAAACGGTAGCATAATCTTCGAAAGAGCTGGTTTCCACTGGTTGGTTTTTGCGCGATATAATTGCACCTTGTACCATCGTGGCCGGTTTCCATGATTAATTCACTTTGTCATTAAACTCGTTTCGCGATGCTTTTCGACTCGTGGTCCCTTTTTCCCCACAATAGCCGGAAAACATTGTCGACTAACAAGGATTCCTCAAAACGATAACTACAAGATTCATCGTGTTTCTCGTGGCAGTGGTTAACCTTCACATTGTGTTCCAATTAAACTTGCCCACTTGAATCTTTTCTCTTGTAATAATAAGAATCGTTTGAAACGGTCTAGAGAATCGGCTATTCGATAGCCGATCCATTAATTTCTTTTAGTTCGTCCGTCGAGCGTATCGCAGCGGATATCGAGTTGGGCAAAAATAAAGCCGTTGCTATCATTTCCCATTACCGTAATCGTAATCGTAATCGTAATCGTAATCGTTATTGTTCACGAATCGGATCGCCATCGAAATCCTATTGATGACGATCGAACGGCTTCGAAGCGCGCCGCGTCGACCTCGGAATCCGCGTCAATCGGCGAACGCAATTATGACAACCGGCTGGCTGGCTTGGTGTTGCGGCCGGAAAAATCGGCTCGATAGCCACTTCTCGTCCGGTCGCTGAATAGATATGGCGAATTTTAGTAGACCGTGCACGCGCCGATATCGCTCTGGCCACGATCGTTCGTTCGTTCGTTCGTTCGTTCGTTCGTTCGTTCGTTCACCGATAGATTTATCCGGAAATTTCCATCGAGCGACGCGTTCGACCGATTATCTGAATCGGAAAGGATATTTACCTATGTTTTGAAGCTTTCAAAAAAATCTACATTCTACATAATACCTATGTATATTGTGGTTTGATATTAACTTGGACGTTTTTGTCGGGAAAGAAATTGTTAATAAAAAAGAAGGGAATCACTGTAAACTACTTTTAACGGAAGCTTTAAACTGGTCTCTTTGTCTTAGCAGCGAAACCTTGCATCTGAAAGTTGCACCTCTCTTTCCATCCAGACCCAATTCCGTCTCGAAAAACGCAAAACTGTGGCTTTCACAACGTGAAACGAACGAACGAACGAACGAACAAACAAAAGGGGTGGCGCGTGTAAAGCAACCAACTGACATACCTAGTCCGTTACGCGACAAAGAAAAACAAGCCTTTATCAAGCCTCGTAGATCGTTCAATTTCGAAGAACGTCCCGATGAAATCCGAACGAGCTCGTAAATTACTTTTCCGACGGAGTAATATCGAGCCTTGCTACTATGTAGGTATGTAGTTCGATTTCGACGAACGTTGAAACGTTCTGCAGAGACGTTTGCCAACGGGCAGCTAGCGCAATAAAGCAGTCGCAACATGGAATAAAAGGAAGAGAAACACGGCATGGCACGAGGACTAATGTCTCGTCGAAGCAAGCTGACCCCCTCTGAGGATCGATCATTCCCAGTCTGGTAAATTCGGGGCGCAGTTGCGTTCTATCGTCGCTGGATACGAGCACGCGGACGTGTACAAATAAGTGGCCTCGCAACGCTCGTGACAAATGGCAACGAACCGATTCCGTCTACAGTCTACAGTCTACAGTCTACGCCCTATGCAAACTAACGACAAGACTAATTTTTCTCGACTTGAATCGCTTTTATAAATTAGTATGTACTACATGTATGTACCTATGTTTGTGAGTTTCCCTCACAAAATAGACGCTCGAAGATAATAACCCGCGTTTATTTCCTCGCCTAGGTAACAGCTTGCAATTATTAAAGTCAAATATTTACCTGGTAAATAGTTTAATAACACTCGGCGAACCTCGTCTAATTGTAAGGTACTTGCTTGGCAAATTTCATTTCAACCCAGAAACGATTAAGTAGAAAAACGTCGATATCTTCAAGTCTGAAGCAATAATATTACTACTAGGTACATACTACTTGCAACTGTTTTCTTCTTCTTTAATTATGAAATAATAAGGATGACATTTACAGCCCCGTTAGAACCAGTCGTGCTTTGATCCTCGAGATTCTCTGATTATCGTACACGGTGCTAGCGTACAGTTTAAACTACATACATAATATGGTACTTAACGAGCACAAACTTCTGGCATGTGGTACGGCAAATTATCTAAACTACGTACGTCTAGCAACCCGATATCGATTCGGCCATGGTCCCTGCAAAATTAGTAATTACCGCCTATCGACAACTAGATATTGAATTAACAAAGGATCTGGATGAGCCATTACGTCTAATCTAATTCCGCTTTCAACGTTTCCTTTGATGAGTCGCGTCGCATGAATCACGTTGTCCACGTTGTCCCTTTTGTTTCAACAGTTATCAAGTGTCTCATCACTTTATAATATTATGTATGTACTTACATATGTATATGGAACCAGCCATCTATTTTATTGGAAACGAATTTCTTGGTGAAAGCTTCGACGATCGTTTGTAATCGATCAAGTTGTCTGTTTCGTAAAATCGTAAAATCGTAAAATCGTAAAGGAAGAGGGGATATCGTTGAATTTTCGCGACAAATCAGCCGTGATTCATCAACCTGCCAGGATGAAATAAGTCACCGGCTTTAGTCTCGGACCACCTAGCCGACCTACCGGCATTATGAAAGCAAAACGATAATATCTCGGGACTGAAAGCTCGAGGGGTTGAAATCGTTCTAGCGTTGCGTGCGGTAAATAGATAAATGCCGACTTGAAGTGCATGAAACGGCACGGGGCGAAGGAAGATAGGGCGCGGTGAATCGAGAAAATGTATTACCTCGGAAATAATTTCCATTCAGATCCCTTGATATTTCAACCGGGAGTGTGCTTGGTCGCGTTTTACAGCTCCTCCGAAAATTCTACAGTTTATCATCGTTTTACCCGCGAGAAAATCTTACGTTCCTTCGACGCGTCACTCCTGTTAGTGGCGTTCCTAATTATAATTTCCCTTTTATGTTAAACCATTCTAATTAAACCATTATAATTATCTCAAATCATCTCTTTTATATTATCGATTGTTTTTTCTTTTGCTTCCAGCAATCACACAAGGATCCTACATCAAACATTACACTGCCGCCTGGTACGATACTGTGGCTCTAAGGGAACGTCGTGACACTTGGACTTCCGGGCATCCAGGAGACGCGACACTGAATCTACGTCTTCACGCTCTCGACAGGTTCGTAAAACCATGTATTCAAGGAAGTAGGATTTACAATAGAAGGAAAAAGGAAAGCTGGTAACGGGCTAGCTAGAGAGATGAAACGGGTGGGTACAAAAACCGGAAAAGAGCTTTGTCGAGAAAAATTTTACTTTCTCACAGCTGTCAAATCTGAATATTTCAACGGCAAACACTTATCACCGAAATATATGGTAAATATAAATGATCGGCGTGAAATATAAATGCAATCTAATGATTTTTCTAAAAATGTCAAGAAAATATTAACGAAATAAGAGAGACATTCCTGTCTCACACAAAAGTACGTAATCGTATCTATGAATAATTATATCGGCATATAATTATAATCGGCGTAAATAAAAGCATATGTACCCACGAAATAGCTCGAAGACGCTAGACGGGTATCGATTTTCAATTTCAATGCACAATGTACATTTGATTCGTAAAAGTCGAATTATTATATAGATAGAACGGAAGACGATGAAGAATGAACGGAAACGAGCTGAGGAAAATAGAAATTATCGTCGATCTAATTTAAATTGGTACCTATATGATAGAGTCTGGAAATGAGTGGGCCTCGATAACGTAACGTAAGATGTTCAAATAGATGTGTCTAGGGCACTATTATTTTTTAACGGCCCTTGGAAATTTTAATTTTAATTGAATTTTTATTTATAAGTTTGTTGAAAAAAAAAAACAATATTTCAAAAGTTATGTTCGCTGTCATTTGGTTATTGATGTGCCATCGCATATCGATATTTCTTACGATTAGATATACGAAGTAAACGATACGTAGTTTCGATACGGAAGTAAAAGGGAGAGTAGAAAATCGATTAGAAAGCAATCAGGGTGCAACCCTTCTTATGTGTGACAGTTGCCAAATGACTCTCGTGCCACAGCAGGCATGGGCATGTTTGTTGGAACCTCTTGTATGTACATACATACCTCCGACTCGACATGTGCAACGATCGTCAGCCTTATGTGATATTGGCACAACATGGTGGCCATATGCCTCGTTGAGCATCGCGATACACCGCCAGCCTGTTGTCATTGCCATCGACACGAATCCTCTAAATTTCTGTGTTACATTCAAGAGGTCAGATAACACTGTTTCAGTATCATTTGTTCTACAATTTACAATTTCCCTCTTCTTGCACATGTCGTCGCTCTGAAAATTAATTGGAATAATTTAATTTATTTTTCTTGGATTGGAAGAAGAGTAAGTTTATCCATTCCACTTGTTCTAATAGTTGTTTAATATATTTAGTAGGTTACGTTAAAGTTTCTTTCACATTTTCATCGGTCATTCACTTTCGTGCTCTACATCTTAGAACAATCTACCTTCGTTTTTCCTACTATTTATTTCTATCCGTCATCCGTATCACGGAAATTCACACCTCTTCATTTTATCAACGCTACTTCGAAACAGACTTTACCCTACCTTACCCTACCTACTTGATGCAACTACTTTTTCCTTCTTCTCTGTTTCTTCGATTCCCCATCAACCTTATTCTCGATCAAACTTGGTGCCATCGTTCTTTTCCTCGACTACTCTACCCCCAACAACTCCAGTTTTTCGGCCTGACAGTTTCCCTCTTTGCTCTAGTTTTCCTGTCCTCGGTTTTCAACTCCATAAGACGAGACACAGAGAAAGAGGAGAGCGGTTGGTCGATACGTGGTGTTGTCTCGATTCGAGTCGCGAGCACCTGGTTCGAGTGTGTCATCGAAAGAGGGTTGCTACCCCTTTTGTGCTAACACGTTCCCGATTGGATTTGCCGCGGCAATTTGATTCTCCTTTTGATTCGGCCAAGCCTCGACGACGTCAAAATATCACCCTCTTCACCCCTCTTCTCACCCTCCGGTTGTGAGGATGCATTCGTTTTGCAAGTACTAAATTCTCCTCGAAATACAGATTCTTGGGGAAAGAATAATAGCTGCGACGAAATTTATAAATGCCTGCTTTATCCGTGGATAGTTTTTTGGTTGTGAGAACCCTCTCACCGTCGCACCCGCGACGAAGGTGAACTGACTTTTTCGCGAGGGTGCTTTACGAGAGAGTTTGCTTTCGTGATTTACTCAACGGTTTTACCGCTTCGTCTTCTGCCTTGAAATTGACTTTTTGTTGTGTGATATCTGGCTGTTTTTATGATTTATCATTTCAATTTGCGACTGGGGTGGTTTTTAATTTCTCAATATTCGCTGGAAGAAAAATCTTTACTCCTTTGTCGATCGATCGATCGATCGATCGATCGATTGATCGACACACTTTCCAACACTACACTACAGGTATCTAAACGGCATAATTTCAAAACAGTAGAATGATTGAAATTACGTCACTCTAAAAAACCCCCCTTTCCGACATGTCAGAAAGATGTTTTAACGGAAGGATATGTTGATCGAATACTGTTCCATTGAAGATATCAAAGTTGTGCGACGTTTGCCGCACGTAAAGAAGAAAAAGCAAAAGTTTCGCGAAACCTTTCCAACTACAAACGATAAAACTTGCTTTTTATTGCTTCATTCGGTTATGGAGACCCGAGACCCGAGACCCGGTGCGATGCGGCACGCTGTGGCGGTAGGGCAGCTTTACGACAGACAGAGTATCAAACTCGGGGGAAAACAACTGAAATTCTTCTACTGGACCGATAAACCTAAGTAGAAGATAAATTCGAGGATTGGTTAACCCCGTATCTCTGTCCTAATCTTCCGACACGTCTAGAAATGATAAAACATGTACATATCATCATTCGCGAGTGTTAGGATTGTTATGTATTAAATGGCGATTTTGATATAAGTACAAAACAATTATTTTTTTACTCTGGTAATTAAAAAATTAAGGGTCATTTCTACTGACAGACGACACAAAGGAAAACTATCCAGCTCGAAGAAGGAAACCACCTCTTCGTGGTTAACCGGTTCTGCAAAAGGGTAGTTAAAAGCGATCCTTATCTAGCGATAAGGACAATGGTATTACGACAGTGATGGAACATTTGGTATTATTTTCAAGATTCACTCTCAAGATCCTCTTAAAAGATTCACGCTTCTCGAATTCACCCTACCATCCAAAGGGGTGTAATTAAAATCAACAGCGTTCCCTTCAAACTCTCGTTTCTTTCATCGTGAATATCGCTTATGATTTAATTGAATTATTTTGAGCGATAATCGAGAAAGAAAGAAAGAGAGAGAACGAGAGAGAGAGAGAGAGAGGACTGTTACAAATAAAGCGACGTAACGGCTGCTTTCCAATTAGCCTTAATATCGGTACTTATTGCGCTCAAGCCAATTACGTTGTCCGATTGTAGAAATTTAGACGTGCCGATCGATCGATCGATCGATCGTTCAAGGGACACCTCCGAGAGTATATGGAAATCAATTCGAAATCAATTGTGCCTTTATAATCTCCATTAGGTTATTAAATTATGCGAAAACATTCTTACCTTTGAAAAGAACGTTGAAGAATGTTGAAGAAGAAGGAAATATTTAGGGAAATTTCAGGTCACGGATGGTTGTATCTTGCCGTGAAAATTATCGTCGGACCTCGTGTTACCACGTTATTGCACAATTTACGAGAGGTGGGCCTATGTTCGCCTTCCTTCGCCTCGAAAGGACGATTAGTCAGGAGCAGTGAGCGATGCGTGTACCATTGAGAAATGGGATTAGTTGCAAGGGTAATGCTCGCTCCACCCTCGACATCCTCGTTTGCCTGGCAATATACGCTCACGAAAGGGACACCTTCGCGTGTACACAGGCCACTGCAAGCAGCGGGAAAACGCAGGAAGTAAACGGAGTACTTCTTGCCTTCCTCGTTGCCAGTTTATCGTCCTGAACGTCCTGAAAGCGACGTTTCCTAGCTGATTAATATACTCTCGGACGCGTTTGTCTCTCTAGCTTGCCATCCTATACCTACAAGACTTTGCTACGGATGCGGTGATTAACACTTTCTTCGGTGGTAATTCTCGATGCCCTGCAGGAAACGAAATTCAGCAAGCTTTTCAAACGATTAACAATTATTTTCAAGTTGAGATCGTGATGTGAAAAAAGCAGGGTCGTTTATGATTATGATATGTACTTAGTTGGCGCGACAGTATTATCACAGCGCAACGATTGTACGAGGCTCGTCGAGAAAATTGTCAAGTTCGTCGTTGCATTATGTAAGTTGGAAGTACATATAGAGATTTCCGTGCGAATCTTAAGGGAGCCATACGTAGGGAAGTTTGTTCCCTCGAAGCCATAACCCATAAGCCATAAGGCATGAGGCAGCATCCCTCCTCTGTTGACCCCCTACCCCCAAACAACGAAACGAAACGAAACGAAACGAAACGAAACGAAACGAAACGAACCGTACACCGACAGGCGACATATCGAACGCATAAATCCCGGACTCTTTGCATTTCGCGAGTCTGCCACGCTTTCGAGAACTTGCGAAATTGATATACGAAATGCAGAAGGAGGAAGAGAGAGAGAGAGAGAAATACGGAGAAAAGTTTGATACGTATATGTACGACCGCGTTACCATTTTGCGGAAAGGTAGATAAGTTTTATCACAGACACGCGGTTTTACGTGAAATACAAAATCGTGGATATCCGGTTTGCTAAAGATAGATCGATGTTTTATATTTCTCATTGTTGTCAGTTGCCACCAGTTTAGATTTAATTTCGAAAAACCGCATTATTTTTCAGGATTTGTGAATTAAGCCTTTCTTCTTATCGAACGTTGAGTTTAACGAATTATTTATAAATGCAACGAATAAATTTCATCGAAAAACAATACCGTTCGTTTCAGCACCGAAAGTTGCAGCTATTTTTTTAACATACGCGTCGTTGTAATAACCGTAACACGACAATAACTCGTTCCGACTAGCCTTTTTACGGAGAACCTGTTGCTCAACTTATCCTAAAGTGGAATGAAAACGTAAATTTGAAGCGACCATCGTCCACTCGAGGAAAAAATGCTACATCAAAGTTACATCAATGCATAGATGCTGTCGAATTGAAATTTTTCAAGAAATCCGTCCAAAGATATTAAACTATATATGTACGTTACCTATATACCTAATATGTTGAAATGTAAAAAAGTTTAACTTTTAGCAATGTTCTAAATATACTATTTAATAAGATAGTGACAGAACGTGCTTTCGCTCAACACTTTTAGCGGTAAGTTTCCATTTTCCTTTCGAACAACGCTCTAAGGCTCTAATGCGTACGCCAAACATCGACTGTACTACTTTATTACCTAATCCATCAAGCATCGGAACGATTCGAAATAAGCATTTCCTCTCTCTCTCATAGTCCTATTAGCTTGTCAGTTATCTCCTTCATATGTATACAATACATATAGGTAACTCGAAATTTTTCCCCCAAAAAGTTAGCACATACCTATCTGGATTCGCATTATTTAAAGGTCAATTATAATTCGAAATTTCTTTATTATTCAACGATTCGGTCATTTCTATCCTATGCTTTATGCCCTATGCCTCCTGCTTTGTATCCTGGGGATAAGTTGAAACTCGTTTCGAGTTATCCGTCGCTTTCAATACCTAATATCCTGACTTTTATCCTGAATAAGCAACAGTTTGCTATTAGAGTCGTATTAACGTTTATACAGTATACGGTTATTGTCAACTAACTTTTGAACAGGTTAGCGTACGTTGCGGCATAGCACAGCAGTGAATCGTTTACGCCTGTTAGGTACATATAGAGTATAGAGCATCGTTATTATCCGCTTCCTTACTTCTCGTTACTTCACATTATTACATCGCTGTAACGACGATATTATTAAGCTGATTTTTCTTTTCCCATGAACGCTGATGATTGTCTTGAAATCCTATTTCTAAGGTAATTTTATCAAACTGAACCAGCAACATTGCTTTTTCGTTTTGTCCTTTAGAAATATTGCAATCATATTGAATGTGGTATAAAACATGTTACGGTGTATGATGCAAGTTGAAAGAGATTTTTATCAAAGGATTGCTTTTGCTTTTGATATTCGATTAGTAATTTTCAGAAATTATTTTAATGAGACTAGTTCGAAAGGCAAGACACTCGAACAAACTAGTTAACTCGTTTTGACTAAAATTGTTGGCTAATGAGTTTCGATGCGGGTTGTCCAGTCTGCGAGCGCAGGAGTTTGTGAAAATTCGGTCAATTGAATACTATACTACTTAAATCGTTATCCTCGCATTTGTATAGGTAATTTTTTCCTCCTTCTGGATAATCGTTTATTTCGAAAGTTTACTTGATTGTTAAAGAATTGAGATAACTGTTTTATTTCTCGAAAAGGAAGAGGAGAAAGGAAAAACAGAAGAAGGAAATTAACGGGATTGCTGAGGTTTTAAACAGGTTTACCATCGAATTGGAGCTTCTTACGATGCAGCATGGTCCATTATGGAAATTCATTAAATCCCAGCCATTCGAATTCACGGCTTCCCTTGAATGTAAATTTTCGATCTACCAATTCCATGATTACTTTCGCATAATACACATTTATATGTATTGCAAATTTGCAAAGTCATTAAATTTACAGTGTTTGTGAGCGTAAATAGCCGATAAGAATTTATGGATTGAAAAATAATTATGATTATATCCTGTTTAATACAGGGTATGTACTTACTTTCGTTTCGTTTCGTTTCGTTTCGTTTCGTTTCGTTTCTCTTCTTTCCTTTTTTTCCTTTTTTTCCTTTTTAATTAAGTCGCTCGATACAGTGTTTCATCTGCATGGAAATTAAAAAAGGTATCGTTAGGAACGCCAACAGACATCTTTTTCGTACAAAAAACAGGTATATTGTACACGAAAATGTAATTTACGGGTCATATCGTGTAAAATGATTATTGGTATAGCGATGAGGTAATTAACGCACCAGAATAATTTAATTAACGCCCCCGGTAGCGCATGATAATATTACTAATTTTCTTGCATTAGCTTTTGCTTATGACATTGCAGTGTTCTTGTTAACGTGGTACTAGGAACATATTCACATTAAAAAGGATAAAGTGTGACGGATACAAAAAAGCCAAATATTATACATATGTACATATAACAGGTTTGAAAATTTTTATCCTCTGAATGACTAATTTTCGACTGGTTGGTGCAAGATGACTAACATAAAAGGGGTATGAAAAATGATCGATTCGTCGATGATGACGATATTACCTACCAGGTTTCATCGATCTTACCCCGGCTTCACTAGGAGATGAAGCCGTGCCTCGAGCGAACCGTTCGACAGCCGGTAACCACTTCATCAGCGCGGATTAATCCTGCACGCGTTGCTTTCAATGTCTCATTAGTTACATTATCAGGGTGACATCCACGGGTATAAACGCGCACACCTGCTTTCTCCTCGATGAATGATCGAAAACAGGCTGACACGAGCAAACCGTGAAAGGAGAGCCAGTTTCGATCGATATCATCCCTGTCGCTGGCTTAGACGATAATTAGGTGAAAACATCGCATCCCATCCTTCTCTGTCTACGATCGGATTATCGATCCTATCGGGGACATGGCTGCACGTGAACCGTGTTCAATACTCGCTGGAATGGATAAAAGACCCGTTATTACGTTAAGTGTGCTCTCTTGGTTGTAGAGTTCGCAAAATTTCTCTCACTCTCTGAATTGCTTGTAAGATAACAAACAGAAGGAACGTTCTTTGACAGGATGCGACATTAAATATAATATTTTTCTAATTATGGTATAAGTTAGATCTATTATTAACGAATTTCCTGCTTTCTGTTACAGGGTGTTCAAGATGAGACTCACAAGAGATACCAGTTTATTCCACGAGGACGTCGTCTTTGAAGGATCGAATGGTCGAGAGATCGGGTTCGATCCGTTGCACGCTTACACTGGAACGCTAGAGGGTGAGTGATGATCGAATTTTTTAAACGAACGAGAACAATTCATTAAAATAAAACGCATGGTCAACGCGAACGTTAGATGAAACTGCTGTGAAATAGGAAGCAGAGGATGCTCTCACCTCTGTTCGCGATTCAACTTTGACATCTTTAAACAGCGCAACGGAGGCGTTGTTCCAATCATTATACAGAATTTCCAAGATGGCACAGTTTTACCGTAAAATTATAACATACCTATTAGGATTTTTGAATAATAATCTTTAAGCAGAGAAAAGAAAGAGAAAAATATTTGATGTTTGATACGACCAATGAGAAATTCTACTGGCTCATAATACTGGCTCAATACGGTATCATAATTGATAGGCTGAAATCGTTTCAATCGCTCTCTTTTACACAGGCACGACTGAAAGGTTCCGAATTCTAAAAATTTCCCAACTTCTTCTCCAAGTTTCAAACTTGTAACTTCAAATTTGAGTTACCACTTTCCTGCTCCGCGTGTTTTCGCATTGGGACGTTTCAAAGATTTCGTGACTCTGTTCCAACCGTTCGACAAAGGTTGAAAGAAATTTCATCGACAAGCCGAAAAGGTGATTTTTATTTTCCGGCTTGCTGAAATTCCGGCTTGCTCCCTAGCATCCGGCAATATATTTTTTTAATACAACTCAGCGTCACTTGCCGCGAGCAGATGGCACATTCGTGTTGAGATTCAAGTCACGCAGACGTTTCTCGCGCGTTTTATTCGATTACATCAATTTTAAAATGCCTCCTCTCACTCTCACACACTTTCTCACCCTCTCTCGTACACGCTCGGCTCGACGCGTAACGAAATTTCAATAACGTGTAACGTAATTAGGTACATGCGCATGTACAATTTGAATATCGGCATCGTTCGATGCACAATTAATTCCCTGCGTTATACATACATATACATACATATATCGTTCGATCGAGACTCCGCGAGTAGTAGGTACTTACATACCTCGAAAGTCAATAAATTATTTGATAGAGATCCAGGCCAACGAATTTCATCGCTCCTATTCCCGTCTTTTCTATTTTTTCTTTTTTTTCTTTTTTCCATACCCTATTGGGCTTCTCCCTTTCTAATTTCCCATTTCGCACCTCTCTGACACTTGTCTCTCTCTCTCTCTCTCTCTTTGTTTATTTCATCCCTTTTGATATCGCGTATCTTCGCACTTGCTTTAGCCCTCTATCGTTCTCTCTTTCTTTTTATGTTCGTTATCCTCCCACTCCGTTCACCATCGCGGTAACGATACAGCAAGCCAAGTGGGTTATTGGATGGTTTCCAATATGCTGGCTCGTTCAACCACTGCGGTATTTTATCTGCCCTCGTATCATTTCCACCCTTTTTACGAAGTGACATTGGTCGATGGGAAGAACCGGACAAAATAACGGGGATAATTTTGAAGAAATTTTTCGATGATTTAAAAATAGATGTAATTTACTTGTTAGTAAACAAGATTAGTAAAGAAGAAGGAATTATTATTCAGCTGGAAGTCCCACGAAGGCGTGTAAACATGTGCAGGAAAGTTAAACATCAAGCAGCGTCGCTAATATGAACGCTCAAAATTCAATGCACCTTTGCGAACCTAAGCAAACGAAACAGCCTGCGTTAACAGGCTTCGCCTCTAGTAAAAGCGGTGTGCACGCACGGCAAAGGAAAGCAGCAAATCGAGTTGAAAATCTCGACAACTTTCAAGTCCCTTCGTCGCATCGTTCTCGTCGTTCTCGTTTGAAAACTACGTTTGCTTTTCAGGCTTGCAACAAATACGAGTTTAGAGCACGGCTTCACGCGTCCTACGTTTATGGTTTGTTTGCGCTAATATATGCGGTCGTGAGTTATCGTTATCATCTACCATGAGAAATATTGAAGAAACTATGTGTATGCTGTGTTATCAAATTTCACAAGTCAAGAAAGAGATGTAAAAAAGTTCAGTCAAAGTTCCTTGTTAAAGCGACGATACTCGAGTTATTCGAAAATTTCATGGGAGATAACAAAACTTTGTCGCGTATAAAGCAATATAAATATTCATGATTCAACGAAATAAACGTATCGGAAGACGTATAAAGCTACATACATACAGTAACAAAAAAATTGATTAGAAGATATATTTTACCATATGTAATATCTAATTAAAAGCTGGAAATATCTAATTTCTGTCAGGTTTCATTTTCATAATGCGTTTTAGTTAAACGAGATTCAGTTTCTTCAACCTCTCGTCATCGTTTTAACGATATTATAGTGCGCATTTCGACGAAAGCTAAAAACAAAGATAAAAACCTTTCACACTAGTAAATGAAAACTAATTAATGTGACATTATCCTTTTTGGAATCGTTGATATTGTAATTTTATAGATACGTACTTCTGATTCTGCTGACTGTAATATTTTCAAAATGGAAAAGCGTTCATCTGGAATTTATCAATTACCCGTTATTAATTAAACTTGTTGCGCTCGTGCACAAATCAATAATGGAATTACAAAAACAACATTGATCTTGTTCCCGTTTAATATATTTTATTATTTTTAATCAGCGAAATTCGATGTGTTATTCAGATAAGATATAAAATAATAATTACACGATGAATTGGATTTTCAGTGAAAAATCTCTATTATACATGTACATTGACATTTTTGTCAACGCGAATCTCTAATTACCTAAGTACTAAAATCACTGCATGGCAGCTCATCCAGAGAAGCTTCGCGACTCGTGAAGATTGTTGAAAAATTGTTGGAAAATGCTGAAACAAGGTTTCAATTTACGGAATCCAGGTCCAAGCGAATCCCTTGGATATAGCGCAGTCAGTGATAAAGCTTCGAATAAAGAGCGACAATGATGATCGTCGCTGAAATTAGCATCGAAACGAGTGATTTCTTGGAATTGTACCAAGATTCGAGATTCTGCCTTGAAATAGCTGCTATACACAATAACGATAGAGCGGTAGGGTGTTAAACAGTTACCTTGCAAGCTTTTTTAAGGCATACCGTTGTAGAGGAGTTGAATTTTAATCATCTAAGAGTCGAAAAAGGAAAAAGAGAAAGAAACGTCGACCAGGATGAGCAGGAAAAAAGGTCAAAGGGAAAAAGGGAAAAAGGGAAAAAGGGAAAAAGGGAAAAAGGAATGTCACTTACGAGGAATTGCAATTTTCTTTAAAGACTCCGGAGAAGGAGATAACGCTTCAACCCTCTTTCCACTGCTCCGATGTCGAAATTCTTGATGGCGTTGCTCACATCTCTGACAGAGCAAAGTCACTGGTCGAAAACTACGAGTCTGATACCCCTTTACCATTTTTCTACCATTTTTTCCTTTTCACCGATTCGGCCGATCGTCAGTTGTCGGAAAAAAATAGAAAAACGAGTGTCGCGAAGATGACAGGATCGCGTCTGTTTGAGGAAAGCCAGTCGGTGCTGTCGGTGCTGTCGGTGTGGTGGTAATTGGAGCTCAGAAGAGGTAACTTCCGCTTCCAAGCTGACCTGCCAAGCGGAATACTCGTCCGCAGGGGTGGGTATCGCTTTACCGAGACATCTCTCGTTAGAAAGGACGCGACGCGTCTTAATTACGTTGTCGAGGCAGTCCGGGAACCTGGGGTTTTCTGTCAGGATTCCGACGTCGAGAATTCTCTGCTTTGGAACTGTTCTTCTGTTCTTCTGTTCTTCTGTTCTTCTGTTCTTGTGCTGTGCAAGGATTTAATGTTCACCAACCGCGAAGATGCTAATTTATTCGTGACTGCGATGATATTTTTAACATTTTCCGAACATTTTTCGATGCAAAGCATCTCTGTATCGAATTAAAAGAAAAGGAGAACATCGTTAAAAGTGTAAGCCAATAGAGAAACCGTAGGAACGTCTCGGCTAGACTACTTAATCGTCTAGCCAAACCGAAATCGTCCATTTATAATTACCGGAGAGACAAAGACGCCATAGAGAGAGAGAGAGAGGTAGAGGGTGGTCGAAGTGGTGAAGGCAGAAGCAGGGTGCACGATACCTTTGAGAGCTGTACGTCTCTTTCGTTATGAATGAATCCGGCAATGAGTTGGCATGGTACCAAAGGATTTCCAGGTGGCCGCGAAATTAAGCTCGACCCCGAGCTGAAACCCTCGGCTGCAATCTATGCTTCACTGAATTTACTGTCCTCCACTTCCACGACCCGTAGACGACGATTTTCAGCCACCCCTTCTCGCAACCACCGCGACAACCCCTCCCTTCCGGTGTTCCACGTCACAGGGAGGGAGATCTCCTGGAAACGTCGTTTCTAACCTTCGCTTCGTTTCGAAGTAAGTCCTGCCAGCTGCTACCAGGGTGATTACTTCTTCATATTTTACGCTCCGGCAACCGCCACCTCTCATCATCTTGTTCGCCCTCCCCACTCTTGGAGTTTGCTCGAATGCTTGCCTTTAAGGGTTGACGAAGGGTTGAAGGTAAACTTGTCATCCGTCCGTTAATCGGTCCTTGAGAAAACGGACTGCCCTGCTGCATCCCCTTTCGAATCGGAGCTTAAATGCCAGATGGTCGAGTAACGTGTTCACTGTCTTATTGAAAATTATCTTTTTCTTTTTACCGTTCAACTTTATCAACTTGTTGAACTTTCAGTTTAGTACACTCGGCTGTAACGTAGGCTGTCGAACAATTTCAGTTTCGCCATGAAAAGATAATGATCATCTTTGATGATCAAGAAAGTGTAATCTCGTAATGGCACTCATGGTTTGAACGTCGAAATCTAGCTAAAGTAAAGCGGTGGCAACTGCTTCTTAGTAATTACGTAGACGCAAATGAGATTAACGCTGTTATCCGAAAAAGTCGGGCACTCTCCTCTAAACATTCTTTTTAACTGAATCCAATCTTTTGTGCCACGTCCAGGCTCGCTAATCAATAATCACTGATCGGGAATTAGCTGTTGCCACGTAAATTACACACTGATCAAGTTGAGGTTACGAAACCAATTTTCATGCGAAACCTATCGTTCCATGGGAGCGAGGTTTAATAAACTTCAACTTCCATAGCTTGCAGTATATTGAAATAATTTTGGTTTCGTTGAATTGGCCGAGAAAAAAAATCTACGGCTTTTTGATACACGTGATAATTGTTTTCGAAGAAGAATAATTTGCCGTTGGCGAAGGAAATAAGGGAGAAATCTGTGGAAGAAGGAATAAAAAGGAAGGGCACGGGTCGAGGCGGAAACAAATTTCTTCGTCTCGAAGGAGGAGGATGTAACAGCTGCTGGTAACAGGATAATTACTTCTTAGCATTTCACGGCTCGCCGAATCTCAGGCACATTATGCATCCGTGCTCGAAAGCTCCTTGGCCGTTTTCAAGAACTCGTGATTCCTCTGGCTCGTGAAAAAGTTTCTTTCGCTTCGCCTTTTGCCTCCCCTTCGCTGCCACTGTTTGGACTGTTCGTCATTTTTATCCAACAGAAATACACTCGTTTCATCTTTTTTCCTTTTACTTTGCCTTACCGTTAGAAATTCATTAATTTTCATTTTAATTTCAACTACTTGCCTGCTGGCTGCTTGTTGAAATGTTTAGCTTCCGTTTTCCAACTTTTCTTTCTTCAAGTATTTATTGTCTTTCAACACAATGCAAACACAAATGATTTTAATTCTTTGTTAAACTTGTAATAACAAATCGAACAAGCCTTCTTCGCCGAAACACAAATTTTCTTGCTGCATCAAGTTTACAATAACTGAATAAGTACCATCAATTAAATAATTAACCTCAATTAAGTAGGTACACGCACATACATACTGTTTGACTTTGACTCCAAGCAGACCTGTTCACTTCGTTTCCCTAATAATCGATAGATTCTCCTTGGAAACACGACGCGACGCGCGACGGTTGAAAGATTTACGAGACCACTTTGATTGGCGGTGATTAATTCTTTAAATGCAATCAACGAAGTGCTTCTAAATGTTATGGACCATTATCGTACGGTACTATCTGTATCATTGATTCCGTTCGTACTATCTTAATTAACCCTTCTATTGTATAATCAAGTTTCAGTCTTAATTGAAGCTTTTTTATCAAGTGACTACTTTTTACAAATTATTCGATGCAACTCTACTGTTATCAAAAATAAGCTTAGTTTTAATGTTTTTTTTTTTCTTCTTCTTCTTCTTTTTTCATGGCTAAAACTGTCGAAACATTTTAAGGTAAAATAACAATTGATAAAGTTGCAAACATTAATTTAAATGCAAGCTGATCCAATTTATCTTGAACGTTGATTAAAATACATAGCTATTCGAAGGAGCAGATTCAACCAAAGGGAATGTCTGAGAAATAGAATAAATCGAAAGATGATAAAGATAATTTCAAATAATCTTTATTTACTTATCAAGTTTGAGGGATCGATCACAATTTACTCTGTAACGAAAGGGTTAATAAAGAGAGTCAAAACAAGAACGGCGCGGTGGCGGGCGCGGCGCGATGGCGATAAAAACGTAGAGGGCAGTTCATATTCATTTACCGCTTAATTGGAAATTTATGGTCACCTGGAATATATTACGCGGGTGTATACCGAAACTGGCGGCCGTAACTTTCACGGCAATGAACTTTCAACGTGTATCAGGCTTCACTCCTCCTTTTCTAGCCCACCTATCAAAACCATACTAGACAAGCTATATCTACATCCTTCAAGGAGGTAGAACTCTATCCAAAAAAGTTGAACAGATTCGCTGTTCGGTTGGGTTTTAAGACAGGAAATGAGAATAGTTTACAGAGGTTGAAACGACCGAGTAGTTCCTTGCTTACTAACTCGTTTGCGAATAAAATTTCACTCCGTAGGAAGTAACTTTATTCAAGAAAATATAAAGGGGGGTTGGAAAAATTTTCAATAAAAATTAACAATAATTTCTTAACTAGATTAAGAGATAAATAAATGAAAAAGTTGGCTTATTTCGAGAGTTCTCAAGCTAATCAGGCATCAAAGTTTCTGCGTAGGTATTACTCAACAGTAATTAATTCCTTATTAGACAGTTATTTATGTCATTAATTACTTGTATACTTCATTTAATAAGACGGAGTGCCGGTCAACTTGAATCTAACGCTTTTATTGGAATAATTTAATTGCATTTCAAGTATATAGATACTTGCAAAGCACATACATATTCCTGAAATCTGAATTACGATTTTCATTCGGACCAGCAAGTTGTTCACTTCGATATCACCTGTTTTTTTATCAATCTTTGCAAAAGAATCACTTGGAGAAGTTGAAGCAACGAATCCAAAAGCGACGGCCGTGCAGTAAAATCTCGAGTTCTCGCTTCCGTGGTGGAAAAGCGAAATCGATAAGGACCGAGGGGACGACTAGACGAGACTGGTTGAAAAGACGGCGAGATGGTGCACGATGAGAATGAAGAAAGAGCAAGTGTTCACAGTTCGTTTGCAGTGTACAATGCAAACATACGTAGTACTTAGACGATACGACGAGGAGGATGCTCGGTTGAGGAAACATGTTTTCGGCACTGGGAATTCTCGATTTTACGCTTTTAAGTGGTGGATGCGTTTGTGGCAATAAATTTCCAGCGGCGAACAAATGGTCGGAATAACGTTTCACTGGCCATCAGAGCTAGAACACGGCTATTAATTTATGGAAATTCAGCCCTTCAAGTCTCGGGGAAATTCTGTCAAACGTCAGATTTAATGAAATCGGTTTAATTCCGGCAAGTTGAGCCTGCACTCTGAATGTTAAGTTAGAATTTCTGTTGAATTTATCGCGTGATTTTTGAATGATTAAAAAATTAACAATCAGATATTTCCCACGAAAATTTGAAATATTTCACTTTTCAAAAAAAAAGAAAAAGGGAAAAGAAAATTTTAATTTACGATTCGAGTATTCTCCGTCAGCAGAGGGTAGAATCTTCCGGGAAGGTAGAAAAGAAGCAAGTTATCTATGTAAAAAATAATAAGAAGAAAGTGCCGCTCAATTTCTCTTATTTTTGCCTGTAAAATCGAGCCGCTACGCTGGCTGGGAGGTTTTTATTTATGACCGCGTTTTCCAGACAACCTTTAGCCGGAACATCCGGTCGTTTGTTATTTTCTTTTTATCATCGCCTTTCCGCAATTATCGCCGGCATTCCGTTATCGTACACCGACGAGGGACGGATATCTTGTGCCCGTTAATTTTTCACTTTGCCGCCACGAAGATTGTTAGAAGCCAGATAGAAGAGCGCGGCGCACGGACCGTACACCCGTTACTCGTAACTTTGGCGAAATATATAAATTAAACGTCGCGCGTTTACGCTACTTAGTTAGCGGGAGAATAATAAATTCTAATGAAAGGCAACCGACTCGACTCAGCTCGGTTCAGCTCAGCTCAGCTCAGCTCAGCTCAGCTCTGCTTGGCTCGGCTCACACGCGCGCTCTTTCCCCTTTGAAAAGTTTGTAATTGCGACGACAAGGGTTGCCACAACCCTTCATGGCAAACAATCAACCACCGTTCTAGTTTTCTTTGCAATTAATTTCCTGCGACTCGTTGTCGTTTTGAATCAACCAACCGAGCCTGGTAGATATCGGGCTATTAACGAAGTGCCAACGGTGTTTGTTCTTTCTATTCTTTTTCTAATTCTAAATAAATGGAACGAGAATCATTTATCCGTTTCACACTAAATTCTTTTGATTCTTCTTTTTTTTGATTGCTAACATCGTTTGATAGATTTTGAAAAATCTATCAACTTACGTGTGAGCACGCTAATCGCATTGGAAATGCATGCAAAATTCATCGTACATTCGTGTTGATCGCCACACACGTACTATGCGGTGCTCGTACAGAAGAGATGACTTTGATCGAACGACCAAGCCAATCAGGAACTCAATTTGTCCAAGTTAATCCAGTTACACGAGATATGAACCGGTCTTTTCGCGAGACATTATTATTGCAAATAATAGCTCGATACAGAGTACACTGGGCGACCTGTATCGACATCAATCGAAGAGACTATTTCGTGTATGTACATATTATACAATACATAGATACATAGATACATAGATACATAGATACATACACAGTCAGTTGAATCGGGGGCGTTCATCACGACCGAAACAGATTTTATATGTATACCTAATATGTAAAACATAAACTTTTATCGTTAAATTTTTGGTAAAAATATTATAATCATACTCCGACGTGTGTTCTTCCCTGCAAAGTATGTTTTTCAGTTGAAGAAATACAATTAAATTTTGTTATTACGCTTCACAACGCATTCGGTTCCTCTTTTAGGAGGCATTTTCCATTTACATATAGTAGTGTACGTACGCTACTGTCTGGGTGTAACTATTATTACGGCAATTTCATCCGTCCTCCAAATGGAGACTATACCGCCTAGCCACAGAGCAGCATTATTTACTCGCAATTATCTCTTTGACAGAGAGGACACGACGTGTCCCTTCGCGTGTCACCGATATAACTACAATGAAACTCCAACAATGTTAATTGGTAACCGCGTGTGGTCATTTTATGGCTTCATTTTTGAAATTTCATCTGTGATATCTGTTGGATGATTTATTTCAGAAATTTCTTTCTTACCGACGAATCGATAGACGAATCGATCGTGAAATTTACTAATAACTTATGCAATAACACCAGCGCAGCGCGTTCATAATAAGAGCGTTCAACAATCAATCTAACGAAGCCAACTAGTGGAGCTTGATTAAAACGCATCCGCGTGATTCTCGTTTCGCTTTTGTTCCTGCTGTTCGCTTAATTTCCAGGTATCTGCCAACGTGGAAATTACGTGATGGCAACAATATTCGTGGCGTCATTGTTACCGGTAAATGCAACGCAAGTTCGTCAATCAGTGGACTCGACTATCAAATAAATACGATGACAAGTGCGACAAGTATCTATTTCGACGCGACGCGAAGCGACTGTTACTATATTATAATATACATATAACATATAAAAGTAAAATATTAACGCTGTAAGCAATCGTGATTAGACAGACGTGATTTCATTTGTGAATTCGAGGGAAAACGTGTCTGAAAGCATGTTTAATTTAATTCATTGTAGGTATACTAGAACTAAATAGGGTAACTAGAGAAGCGCGATTCCTTTGATGGGAGAACAAAGGGAATCTTGAAACGGAACAATGAAATATCAGAGATTCGAATTTTCTTATTCAACGAATTTAAACATCTTTTTTTAATATCTAGGTATTACCTACACTTTTCGTTCCATTAATCACCGATAAATGAATAAAACGACGGTACAACACCTAGGGACAATAAGGAGGTACATACCACGTGTTGTTTCATTGAAAGAGAAAACGCGTTACAAAACGGTTGAATCGAGCCGCGAGGCCTTTATCCAGCAGAGATACGGTTTCATGAAATTTTCCAAAGAGTCAAAGAAATTGGCAGAGAAAGCTGCTGCCATTTCTTCTTCTTTAAAATTTTTTACAAATTTACTTAGCTTCTTTCTCGGTTAAGCGAGTCGATTAAATTCGTTTCAACGTGAACGTTGCGTTGGTATCTCCGACAAAAAACAGCTATGTAGTCGGAATGGAATGGCTTTCGGGAAATCAAATTTTACGCTCCGAAACTTCTAAGATACGTATCTCCTGCGTCGTCGTCGTCGAGAGCAAAACAAATGTGCCGTGACCGCAGGGCGGACGATGAAACATTTCTATGAAAAGTTCCCCTGCATTTTCCTCCCTTATATCTAATGTAAAACTTTCCCTCCGTTGGACGATTCCTAGATTGCTCCTCGTAATAATTTCACCGAATCGAAGGATTTATCTAATCTAGAAGTTGAATTAAATTCTGGTATTCGGGTCACGGTTGTAGGATGATGGATGTAACCTTTGCTCGAATAAGTTTCTTGCTTTCTCGCTTTCTCGCTTTCTCGCTTTCTCGCTTTCTCGTTTTTTCTCTTCTTGATTAAACGTAAGATTTTAGAGATTTTATTTCTAAAATAAATTACTACATACTAATACTAATGGAAGAAACTTAACGTTGCGTTCAAATCCGAATCAAGAGAGTCGCTTGATGATCCTTGTAGTATGTATACATATAGTAAGTATATGTAGTACCATAATTGTCAAACACGCCGCTCTAACGAGATAGGTACATACAAGAGTACGGAGGGAGGAAAATTAAGGAGGTTAATATTTGTATGGGATATCATCAAATTATCCCGGCTTCACCGCAGTCGTGGTTATTACGAAAAAGAAAGATGCCGACGGTTTTTTCAGGCGGACGGTGAAAAAGGAATATTAACCGTGCGGTGAAACGAGCTGTATGTACGTACATATGTACTACATATATGCCGCTCACGTAAGTGGATTTTCATGTAAAATATTTCACGGTAACGTCGCGTCGCGTCGCGTCGCGTCGCGTCGCGTCGTCGGTCCATCCGTATATCTGAATCACGAGATAGGTCGTACGTCCGTTCAAGAATCACCGTTGTTGTCATTTTTATTCACACTTTATCACTCCGGTTCTGACTTTCCGAGTTCGTCTCAACTTAATCGTTCGAGTCTGTTTTCTACTCTTTTTCATTATCTGCCTATCCCTCTAACCGATTCCCCTCTATTCTATTCTTCTCTTACACGTCTTAAGTCTTGTAGATGGATACTCGTTGGACACTGCAACTCGATGAGACGGTGAAAAATGTTGGCTATCGCAGTTGTTTGTTATTATAATATTTTCGGTAAGGTTTTCTGATCTTTGGAAGTGTTTAATTCTACCTTTGCAAACTTGTCTAAATTTTGATCAAAGTTTTGCTGAATTGTTCTTTTCGCAAGAAACACGGTGAAAAATTGCCGTGATAACGAGGAAGCCGAAGCAAGCAAAGCAAAATTTTGTCGCAATTCGTGGCAGTAACGTTATTGTTCAAAGCGGTAGGGCTCGAATCAAACTCGCGTGATGTCTGTAATTACGCGTTGATTAATTGAGCTACTTCGTAGCGACGGCTGCCAACGCCTCTTTTTTACAGCAAATTTATTGGCTCGCGGTCGCTTGGCCGGTTAAATAAACCGTACCCGTTAAAACCTGTCCCTTCGCATTAATAATGCTTTATCTGATCGAAAACGCAACGCGACCGCGGGTACGACGTTCCGTTTCTCGCGATACGCTTCCGCGATAATTTGTACGCTAGCTGCAACAACTGTTTCACATTTTCATTTGTCGACATTGTTGTCGTTGTTGCAAAAATTACTACCTGACAGAATGAATTTTCAATTCAAAGATTGAATGAAAACGAGGCAAAACTGTACAGTGAATATATTTATATGTATATTTTTCTATGATTGAACGTTTGGGCTGAATTTCAAATGTTTGCCAGAAATCTGAAATTTTCACGAATCACGTGATGCATTTAAAACCTGGTGGAATCGTGTACTAGGCTGGTATTTTTAGGACGAGCATGAATTCTTAACCGAAACGTTGCTGCTCGTCTCGTCGAGATGGAAAAAGTTTCGTTGAATTTAGCGAATGAGACGGTTGTTCGATAAACATCATAGCCACGTTAATTAGTACTTGGTTGGATTAGCTTTTTTCATTTGCGACCAAAAGTCCGTTTTTAAATCATTAATTCTTAGCCTTTTTTGTAATCTATTAGCCTCGGTATTATTACCCTTGCGTTGAATTTGTTCATCAAATCAACCGATCGAATAAAGCCAGCGTGGTGTGTGTATTAAATAAATTATTCTTTCATAGGATTCCAATATTTATATCGATAAAGTTCGATGAAAATTACGGTTGACATAAATTAGTAGAGAACAATAGGTATTTACGCGCGCGAGCTAAACGGTAATTACTCTTTCTCGAAAAGTGTGGTTCAACGACAACGATTGGAGGATTGTAATCAGAAAGCATTAGCTTTGGTAAAATGATTGGTGAAAAAAAACGTTGGTTCGTAGGGTTCACCAACCGCGAAAGACACATTGATAAATAACCAAGGGGTAGAGTTGAAGGGTTCGACACCGATCGCGGAAGTTACTCGAGGTGACAGGGATTTATTGGGAAAGTTGCGATTGTATGTATAAGCATAGTGGGTGTGTGCTAGCAGCCCCGTTTCGTGGCTCACGTTATCAGCCGTGGCAGAGGGTGAGAAGTACGCTTTCCTGAGGAGTTCTCCCGTTGCCTGGGAGCTGGATGATCGCTGCCGGAGAATTTCCAATCTGCAATTTCGAGTTTCACCACCCAGCCGTTCTCTCTGAGGGGAACTAGGGAGAATAATGGGGATGTCGCCGAGCATATTGTCGATTTCGCAACTTTCCGAATCTCACGATCGATTCTTCGATCTATCGTATACGTACATATCTGTCTATACACATATACATACATATTAGAGATACATAGTATTTTTTTGTGTACGTGGCCATGACGCTTTAGACGTCGACGAGCTTGACGATGAAACAAAGAAACAACGTTTCTTCTTGATACCTTCTTGCTCTTTTATATTCAATTTACTCTCGGTGCTCTCTAATTCCATTTGAAGGATATCATCAAACTTAATCCGTTGCTGTCAAGTCCATTGGATAATTTTACTCGAATAATATTACGAAGCTTTTTATTTTTTTAAATAAATGTGTATGCTGTGCATGCTGTCCGAATGCACAGTTTCTTCAGTTGAAAGGTTCTTCGTTATGCTGTTAGTAGAACGGCGTCCCAATTTCGACTTGATGGACCCTCTTCATTGTCTGCATCAATCGTCCTCGCATCGAAAAAGAAAAATTCGGACTGGCAGCCTAGTGAAATGCAGACAGCGGAGAAAAGGGTTGGGGTGAAACAAGAGGGGGAAGGCTGGGGACCAAGTTCAAAGGGAAACTGAAATTCTCTGGTAATTCCGTTCGCTTTCATCGTGAATCCCATTTCGCAATATTTTTATGCATTTATAGTTAGAGCAGGCTAAACTAAATAAACGCGAACGACCGAGTCTCTTTGACCCACGTTTCCGTCATAAGAGAATATTGCTTCGGTACGGTGCGGCGGTGGGTGTCATATTTATTGTTAGAAAACAGCTGGTAAAAAAAATATATAACTGGAGTGGACTTGTTTTCCACTCTAACTACTTTCCTCTCTCCGATGAAATTTATTATTTTAATTAATTTCAAACAGTTTAATTAACTTTTAATCGAGAAATATTTCAATGATATTTTCTTTTTGCAATTTTACACGATATTTTTCCAATAATTTCTTGTATAAGCTTACAAAATTAGTTTCAATTAAGTTTGCGATGAACCCTTGCAAACTTTCGGAAACTAACTAATTGTAAGTATAATCAAATTAAAATTGAAAAATTTCTTTGGTAAATATACCTATGTATACTGCACGGTTTTGGCTGGTTGCCGGAGCAACGTCGCGTCGCGTCGTTCGCAATTTAAATAAACTATAAAGGTGTAAAAGGCAAGGAAGAAGCAGAGGAGTATCAAGGGACCAAAGTGTACATCGGATCCCGCGATGCCGGAGGCGTCTTTGACAAATACTTCCTAGCTCGTCACCGCGTCTCTCCTGACATTTACTCGGGTCACCTCGGGCAAAATGCAATTTATTTTCGCCTCAGGGCAGGGCTGAAGAAAAAGCCAAAGATGCTGGCCTGCCTCCCTCCGTCCAGCAGCGTTGCACCTCCACCGTCTTGGAAATTACTTGTACTAACCCCGAACAGCTCTTTTAATAGCTACCGTAATAGTAACTGCATCTAACGTTCCCTTTTACAATGTTATTTGTAATCATAATTGAAAATCAATCAGAATTAAACAAGCTTTCAACCTTTCAAACTTATCAAAGTTTATTTTAAATTATCTGTAAAAAATTAATACATAA
Organism: Osmia bicornis bicornis; assembly: GCF_907164935.1. Taxonomy (NCBI): domain Eukaryota; kingdom Metazoa; phylum Arthropoda; class Insecta; order Hymenoptera; family Megachilidae; genus Osmia; species Osmia bicornis. Next base: position 11,087,063 of record NC_060223.1, read on the forward strand.
ACAAGAAAAACGTAATGGAAAATTTATTTCAATTTCTTCATCAATATCCATAGATATTGTATCGACGTTGTATCGATAGCCAGTGTATTAGCGAGCCGTAGCTTAATGAAATTTTTTCCCTTCTTCTTTTATACACGTACATTGATGAAATATCGCATCTGATAATGCGATGAAGCTTATCACCCGTGTTTTATAACGTTATTAAAACAAATCTCCCTGGGTAATCTCAACAAACGATGGCACGCCCCTGTGCAATCATAAATTGACATTGTTATACGCTCGATGATAACGGTTTTCAAACGAACGAGCCGTAGATGAGAATTTCTAGCGATCATACTTCATAGTTTACGTCGCGATCATTTTAATCCGCCCGAGGATAATGAAAAATATCAATTTTCATTATCCTCAAAAAAACAAAGCAGGATAAGTACTTAAATAAATTACTACACAATCGTATGCCGAATAATTACAATTATACCGTGCCGTATCAATACAACGAGTTGGTCATTTTTACTCATCGTCGCGTCAGTTATATTATATATCATGATTACGTTAAATTGCTGGTACCATTCTGCTTTTTTGTCTTGTCATCGCATCTACTGTTTTTTCGCTTTACCCGAAAAGAGAGGCGCGGCATCGAGGATTGAATTTTTTCACTAATTTATCATTAGTAATATTCCTTCAGTTACAAGTTGATGATATCATCTCCTTTTTTCCTTTTTTACCCAAATCGATACAGCACCTGCTAAATTTACCACAAATGTATCGTTGAAACGTGGTACTCTCGTGTTTTTTAGTTAAATGAAAAATTCCTGAATACCTGGCGAATCCTCCGTCCATCTCAATGTGTGTGATCGAGGAGTGTTTTTAATTAATAATCTTATTAAAAAATTTCTTGTGTGTGTGTGTGTGTGAATAAAATATAGTTATGAAATATTACTGCGTCTTGGCAGATGATCGATATCCAACGTCTATCGGGCATGCCTGACTGATGTTTCTAAAAGTTGAATAGTTCGAGGCGTGTCTATTAACTTGTCGATTTTCTAGATTCGTTAAGACACATTCGACACGTTCCATAAAGTTTCTAAAATTAAACTGAATCCTCAATTTATTGCTCGATATTGGTTACATTCAGTTTTCTCAATTGAGTCTATACAACACGTCCAATTTCCAATACGATTGGCTACATGGCTACATGACCCATGGTCGTGTGGTTTTATTAGCAAAGGTGATCGATAAATTGAATAGAGTATGTTCAAATCTACTATGAACTTTTGACTTTGAATAGCTACTATTAGAAAAAGTTTGAAAAATTGTGGCAAAGTAAGAAAAATAAAAAATAACAATTGTTCATTTGTAAGCAAAATAAAGAATTAGATACAAGAGACAAAAAGAGATAGAAGAAAAAATTCAATAAGCTTTCATTTTAGCTACATGGAACGAATCCATGCTCGTTAGGAGGATGCTTCGGGACGAGATATCTCAGTGGAAAACATTTCGTGAAGATCTCGAGCTGATTGAGTTATGGTTAGTTGGTTGGGCACGAAGAAAAAAACTAACGAATTCACTGGTCCTCTCTCTCTCTCTCTCTCTCTTTCTTTTTTTGTATCTTCACCGAAAGCTGGAAGTACGGTGCTCTCTATCGCTGGAAATTTGCAAAAAGCTCTTCGAAGTATATGTACAAGCTTCTAAAACTGCCGTTAATTCTCGCGGCTGCGCGGGATTTATGGTGTTTGCTTCGTGGATATTTGGAGAAAAACTTGTTTTTTATTGGGAGATCTTGTTGTTTTCGATTACTGGATCAGAATCGATTTCTGTTGCTTTCTGGATTCGGGAGTTTCGAGAATTCAAGAAATTTTTGAATATAAACAAAGAATTAGGCGACTAATGATAGAATTTTTTCATAAAAAAATAAAATGGAACGTTTTCTAGAAAATCAGCTTATCTAAATATTTGATTAATCAGCACTTGGAAAACATTTGTTTAATAATGTTCGAAAAAAAGGAAAGCCCCAGAAGAATCTCAGAAGAATTTCATAAGAATCAATATCACGCATTTCGCTGACAACTTAAGCTTCGCAAGGGGCGATTCGTAAACTGTCCGCTACACATTTCGCCGAGTCGAAATAATAATCGGGCGGGTGCAGTCGCTGTATCTAAGCATTCCACGGTTCGTCTGGGTGACGACAATGGGTCGAGTAAAGAACGAGGGGTGACAGAGCTGGGGGTGGGTTTTGCCGGTAATACCTGCAAGTGGTATACTAGGGTTAATAACGACGCCAGTGGAAAGACTTTAAAGTCGTGGAGCAAAAGGGTGGCGTCGCGTCGCGTCGCGTCTAGTGCCGGTCTTTATCGAGCCAGCTAGGTAACGGTAATATCGAGCCGCCCCGTGCCGCGCCGACGACCGTGATAAATTTTCTTATATCTTTGAGAAATTAACTAAGGGATAGTTAACCCTTTTCACTTTAGTTTGGCACGGCACAAATGTTAAACTTATCCGAACGAAAAGAGAAATAAAAGTGGACAAAAACTTTGAAGAATTTTAAAAACATATATGTATGTATTTAGGTACATAGGTACATGAAAGAAGCTAACGAGCCGAGCAAATAGGATCTCTGTAATTCGAATTGCGGCTGAACGTTGAATGAGATAACCTACCTACGTCGTCCTAGATTTTCATCGAAACCCCCTGCCAGATTTGAACCAGCAATTTCAGTTGGAAAACCAACAGCAATATAATCCAACGAATTACGAATGCCTACAGTTTGTCGAGCCTACCAATAAGGTAGTCGAATCGAAAGTAAACAAAGAGAATATTGGACAGAGAGTAACTAGATTGTATCTACCATGACTCGCGTTGTATCTCAGGCGTATCTCTTCTAAAATATCTCTTGACAATTCTTCGAGTCGTATTTCTTCGAATAGAATATTTTTTTTCTCAACAGTGAAAATACATATATCTATGTAATATTAATGGGTAAAGGAATCTTTTCCATTGAAATATTGACGGAGAAAAGACTGGTGGTGGTCGGCCAATGTACTAATTGCTAGTTACCTCAACCGCTACGATCGACCGACGAAGTAATATTGGTATCCCGATCCAAGTAATTACCCTCCTGGTCCATTAGTGCAATTGCTGCCAGTAGAATATCCAAACATTACTAGGATATCAGGTCGGGTTCAATTACTCAATGATAACTGAACAATTATCTATCTTGTACGTTCTTTGAAATGTTGTTTTTCAACATTAGGTATCTACTTTTTATTCCATACATTTCGTTTCTCTTTTTTGTTATACTGTAATGGGTATGTATTGTAGTACCTATATTACAAGAAATTGATTAACTCGATCAGCGAATTATATCCAATTAAAGTTGAGAAAGAAATTCAATAAAATGATTCAGCGGTTTACTGGATAACCAATTATTCAAACTAATGAAAAATATACGTACTATAATATATGGTAGTATAACAGTTCTCTTGTTTCATATTTGTTTTCAACTGCCAACAAGTAAATACACATGTAATGAATTTGCGTTGATATTTTTTCAAACAGTTTGTAAGTAGAAATTTATAAGCTATATGTATCTGTTCCCTTATAATAATATCGTGACGTACTCGAGAATATTTCAACTTTTTATCAAAGGAACAGCCGGAACTTGTTGGAAAAAAAGAAAAATATCTGTATCAAGAAACGTTAGTTTGCGTGTTTGTCAGGGTCGGCTTGTTTCATCCCGTCGATTCTTCACTCTGGAAATTTTCACTTCTAGAATAATCGATGAACCGATCGTTGAAGAAAAGGGTAAATAGTTAGGTCCCTGGGTTATGAGATCGTTCCGCTCTTACGAGCTTCCGCCACTTTCGTCGTAATACCATCGAGACTCATCTCGAACAGTTCCACCATCGTTCTTTACAACCATGCCCTTCGATCGTGAAATCCAACGATGAAAAAACACCAACACGTTTTCGTTCTGTATTAACGCACGGCTGATAGATTCTTCTCCTCATTGACAACGGATGGATGAATGCTCGTTTTTATGCTGATTGAAAGCACGATCGAGCGAACGGTTTTTCAAAACAAGGAAACGTCTATTCTCGATAGAGAAGTGGAGAAAATTTAGAGAAAAAAAGAATAGGCTATGTCATTGTACATATTCCACACAATTTTCCTCGGATGGTAGAGAAGGAGTGTGTATCGATTTGAAATAACAAACCTACCCTTTTCATGTAAATCACATCCGAATGAGTATTTCCGGTGTCTGGTGGGGTGGTCTTTTCGAGGGTATCCTGTACCCTCGACCTCTGTCGGCAAAGAGGTTTCTCGGTACCGTAAAAGGGAGGCGACCCGAGGCCTTACGACATTTTTATACGACAAGTGGTCAAGCCCATATATTATCCTATAGAGGGGTGAAAGGAAGAATGTCGATACAGAAACCTTGTAACCCCGTAAACCCGCGTAACATCGGAACACCGGAACACCGGTGTGCGACAAAAGTAACGGCCACCCTTGGATTCTCTGTTAAGCGAAAAACGAGGCCGTAGAATCCCGTTATTGCTTTCGTACGATATCAAGGATTCAGATTGATTCAAAGTTACAACCCCTTTTATACCTTTCTCCCTTCCTCTACTATCCTCTCTTCCTTCTGGTTCTTTCTTATTATTTTAACTCGTAACGCGTTGCTCGAATAATCGTATACTATTTTGCCACACCAGTAGGTAACATACCTACATATTATCTTCTGTTTCGTGAAAGCTTTCTTACCATCGATTTCTTAATTTAATCCAACGTGGTAATGCAACGTCGTAATATAATATTTAGTTTGAAACTAAAGAAGGTGTTGTTTCTATAAAATATCTCCAAGAGTGTGTCTTCACAGAGAAATCCCTTCGCTGAAGGGATGGCATTTCATTATTTCTCAAAACTCAGTGTGTGACAAATAAAACGTCAAGAGAGACGCATAAAGGGGAAACAAATACTCTTCGAAATGGAAGAAAGAAACCGTTCAGGGGAGTCGAGAGTCGAGAGTCGAGAGTCGAGAGTCGAGCACTGTACAGTACCACCCACCCTATCCTTTCGTTTCACAGGCGCGTACGTAAAAAAGAAGAAGAAAGAGAAAGAAAAAAAACAGAGAGAAAGAGAAAAACACACGATCCTTTTCTATTTTCCGTACGCGAGAAGGTAAAGAGTGGCGGAACTGACACATTTATTCCGCGTCTTATTCAAAGCACCGTGCAAGATACGACGAAAGAAGGGGAGACTAATGCGTATATATTTATTTTTGAGGCACACGGAGGGTTGATGGAAGAGAAACGAAGCAGAGGGATGCACAGACAGTTTGTTTACGTAACAAACCAATTTATTTCACCGTCGCGTCGTTCCTTTTCTTCCAGAAGATGTTCCCCGAGGGAGAGTAAATTTCTGGTCCTCCCTACGTGGCCATTTTTCAGAAAAAAAAGAGAAGGGAAAATAAGGAGAAAAGTAACTTCACCCCTCTTGTCCCTTTGGTTTTAAGCTTCGGTGTCACTGTTTCAATGTCTCGATACGAGATCGATGACAAGCTCAACTGATTACGTAACTGTATTTTCAGTTCTAAAGATCGTTAAAGATCCTGTTCAGAATGAGGAACAGGATAGGGATAGAGGCAACAACATTCGGATCGTTGAAAAGTAGTAACGCAGCGGTCTGTTGGATCGGGAAAATAGCATTCGCGTGATTGACGCTAAAACATCGTCAGCGTAATTTATCTTCCATCTGTCAGGTACTGTACATACATATGTCACCGAATATGCAACGCTATTCATCAATGCTCAGCTCCTGTTCTACATTAATTATAATTCGAAAGTTTCTTAAGCGTGATGTTTGATTAAATTTAAATTTTAATGACGAAAATTTCGTCCTTTTCGCCCGTAGAAAGATGATTAACGAGAAACGAAGCTAATTACCTATATGAAATAGTGAACATTCGAGGATAAAGTGATAAACATTTCAAGTGATTTTCTCATTTCAAGTAGTACGAGTCAATAATTTCAGTGACTACTTGAAGAGAGCAAAGTAAGGAAAGTAATTAATTGCCAGATTTTTCATCGCAGACTGTTAGTCTTTCGGTTTCCAACATTTTCCCCTTTCTTTTTTAACAATTTTCTTCCCTCAATATCAACTATTTTTCCTTCGCTTTCACCTCATCTACTTACTATATCCTTGCTCTTTTTTGCGGTATTCCAACTCAACACAGAGAAAAATCTCCTTCCCTGTCCCCCCTGATTTGTTCCGGCCCCTCGCCCCGGGACGAAAAAACGAAGCCAACTTTACGACTGTTATCCATTCTCGTTCTAGATAACGAGAACTGTTAACAACTGCCATTAGAAAAATTGCTGTTTGCTCGAGTCGTTTAATAAAAATGAAACGAAAGAAAATTGTAAAATACGGAAATTATTAAATATGATACTGTTGTATGAATTCTTTGAAATTTGTTTACGAATTTCATTACGAAAAGCTGATAGCATCGAGACATCGAAGCATCAAGCAACTTCCGATAATTAAAATTCTTTCAAGCTTACTGCTTCGATAATGCGAAGTCTACAATTTCTGCGAGATCTGCATGGGGAAGATAAAATGATATGGAGAAGAAAATAGAACGGAAAAAAAAACACCAGCGAAGGAAAAAGGAAAATTGACTTTGGGAAGTTTGTAAACTCGCAGAAAATAGAAGTTAGGTAAACGGAAAGCGAGGCAAACCGAATTGAGAAGAAATTCCAAGAAATAGTGAAACGTGAAAACATTTCGGGTGGGGGTGGTGGATGATTTAATAGAATAGTGAAATCGACAAAAAAGTAATTTCTTTATTGCAACGATATGATTTCAATATTTCCATAAGTTTTGTTTGCTCTGCTCTGAGCTGTATGTAGTATTGTTGAAATATTTTGAAACGAAACGACACGATCGAACTTTTCAATTCTTCGAGGTTCAGTAATATTTTCAGTATCATCCATATTCATACTGCTGCTAGTTTCAGGACTTTTATATCTACAGTTCGACAATCCAACGAATCAGTCTGTCAAAGAGTGAACTTAATCGGATATCACGAGATCTTGGACAATCCAGACTTTCTTAACGTCGACATGGAAAACTTTCAATTTTATAAGAATGAAATAATTAATAAGTAATAAAGTACCTAATACAATTACAATGAATTGTCCATGAACAAGGTAATTGAAAATGTATGTAAATGTTACTAAAGCTACTAAGTCGATGAAATGGAACAGCGAACTCCACTCTTTTCGTCTGGTGTCAAGAAGCACTTAAGAAAGCTGGCATGGCAGTGACATGGAATCGATAGCTTACATGGCGCCAGGAAGTTTGGTACACGATTCGGCCAATTCGTTGTTTCCCGATGTTCGTTTGTAAAGTGTCGTTGGCTGTACATACATGTATGTACATACGATACATACGATACATACGATACATACGAGTATGACACGCTGCGCTGCCACGAAAAGGATAGAAGCGAATGAACAGAGTCACGCGTAAACCTGACAGGTCAACATTTATTTTGGAAGCAAAAAGAGATGCATCACGGGATTCAATTCGAATTCCGCATTTTTCACTGATTTTTATTAAACACGCTTCGAAATTTTTCTCAACGTGTTCGATTGGCAAACATATTGTAATATTAAAATTAAAGAAGAAGCTATATGCGGTTCGCGTACTAGACTAATTACAGTCGGTGAAGATCCAAACGGGTGGAAAAACGGGACGAGTCAATAGAGTTGCGTGCAAGGGAAGCTAGCGTCGTTGATCCTCGTCGAATCCTGCTGAATCCTACAGCCTGGAAGCGTGTACGAATTATAATTTCCGGGCACGCGACAGCAAGCCGATCCTACGGATTACTAACAGCGACAGTGTGGTCAGCCGAGCATGCACACCGAGCGAGAGTGCTTGTCGACGAGAAGGGGTCGGGGGCCCGGTTCGTACCGTGAATTTTAACCAAAAGGGGGATTTACCTCTCGCCACTCTCGTTCCACCCTAGTCTTCACCTTTCCGCGCCCCGTAGAATTTCCGCTCGATAGCCGAGCTTTCATTCACCATCCTCCCTCGATCCTCTTTTATCTTCATCTTCTATTCTTCTATTCATCGACCATGGAAAAACCATTCTTGTCTCTCTTAAATCTTTCTTATCGACAATTATCCGTAAAATACTTTTACGTTTATTTTCATCAGACAAAAGTCATAATAATCTCGTGAAAAGATTATTTCGTAGGAAATTCTTATAGGTATACCGATTACGACACCGTGTAAACCTGTAGTAGGTAATATGGTATTAATAATAACTACTATTTTACATAGCTAGATAAATATAAATGATGAATTTTATTAAAATTTTCTCTCTCTTATTTTAATTGGTTTTATCAACAGACGTCAATTTGAATATGATAGAAATATGAAAGGCACGAAACAATAATACGTACATACGTAACAAGGTTATTAGATATATTTTTTATTATCTACCCAATAAATCGTATACCATAGCTAGATAGGTAGAAAGGGAAACATTGAAACGCCTTTGTTCGTTTCATCATTCATAGTTTTCTTTCCACGTATCCTTTGGAGAGCATTATCGCGCGAAGATTCAATAAAAGACAAGAAGAGAAACATTCTCAAAGAAAAGAGTAAGAATCGTGGGTTCCTTGCAACAGGATCTTCACTCTTGTTCAGCATGCAAACACGGCCGTGTGAGACGGCTGTTTGCCTTCTCGACTGCAACTTGTTGCGATTCCCAATTTCTTTCGCAAACTCTTCAAACCTTCAAACTCGTAAACTACAATATAAGTATTCAGCGTTATTGCAAATTTTAAGTGTACCAAGAGTAAAGTATGTGATTTATTTAAAGATAAATAAAAAAACAAACGAATCGTTCATCATTTCTAACATCATATCAAAAGATAGGATGTGCAATTGAATTACTTTGCAAAATTTCTATCATACCTATATGTAAGTAGGTAAATATATGTAGGTAATGTAAATCTAACCTACGACGTAATTTCCATCAATTTTACACGCTTCTACGGCCGTTCATTTCCTCCTTTTTATTCAACCTTCTTTTAACTCTTTAACCTCTTCAAGTATTCAGCTTCTTCAACTTCTCCACCTTCTTCTTGATATCGTTCTTTTGCAGTCACAAGATACCATAGCTATACCTACTAGTCGTTTCCCTGTTCGAGCTGTATGAAATCTATTCATAACGTTACGACGTGCTTCGCCGGCACAATTATCCGGGTCAATCGTAGCCCGCAAATGGGCTGTTCTGTTTTATAATAGAGAAAAAGACATCGTTCTGCTTAGCCGAAGAAACTTTTCTGATGGTATTCGGCTTCCGGGCTTGCTGAGAAACCATGACGATCGTGTCTGATAATGAGAATAGACGACCTGAGAATGGGTCGTTTATGGCCGAATGTTTATGGACAGGGATTTCAGTTTTCAGCGATTGGATAACATCTTCTATACTCTATGTATAAGATTTGAATTTTCTCATAATTTTCCTATTGCCTATATAATTATTACCTATATTATACAATACAAATATTGAGTTACGTACTTACTTATTAGATATTTCGGATACCTAGATTCTTATCAATTTTCTTGTGTGCCTGAAAAAACTAGGAAAGCAATGAAAAATAAGTTAAGCCGCTATTAATGCCATCGGTTGATGCACGAGGATAACAAATAGAGCATATATAGTAAATCATTCCTCTCTCCACTGCACTGGTTACTTAAGTAAGTAAGTAAGTAAGTAAGTAAGTTGTGCACCATTTAAAATTCATGCATTACCTTCGTTAATCATTCGAAACGCGAACAAACCGCTGGAAAAGAAAACGGTGGAAAAGGCGTAAGGAATATTTTTCTTTTGATCACGCACAGCATTTTTTAGCTTCGACCAGCTGAACACGAATGAATATTCATGAGTCAGAAGGACGGTATGGGCGACAAAAGATGAGACGAAGAGAACTGGGGAAGGAAAATGTCTGTTGAAAAGGTCTTGAAAAGTTACCGCGTCCGCCGTTTTCACATTCTCGCCTACTTACAATTACTTCCGTCTTTTTCTTTTTTTATCTTTATCCTTTTTCCATGATCTCAGCAGGACCTTTTTAATTTTTTCTTACGATCTCGCTTATCAACGAGATCCGATTATTTATCCGACAGTCTAACACCTGAGAAAATTCATCATTCCCATCGAATTTGTCGTTGTTAGATGCGGATGTCGAAGATGCGGACAGGATAATAAAATAAAAGGAAGGAAAGAAATGTTCGCATAAAAGCAGCATCAATCGAACCAGGAAAAGAGCAGATTTATCGAAAGACGGTTGCGACTACATACATATATTCAGATAATAATATCGTTACCTTTTCCGTTATCGTTATCGTTATCGTTATCATCTTCTCGTTCTTATTTTTCCTCGTTCTTAGTTGGCCTCGTACAAGGTAAAATTTAACTGTAAATGTAAGGATGAAATTGTACTCGCGCCGTGGGAACAAAGTATTCGTTCCGTTGCGTCGCGTCGGCCACGGAAACCGCGTGCACAATTTTCACAGTTAGGTGGTAGGTAAGTACTTACGAGTATTTTCTTTCCCACGTGAAATGAACCCTGTAAACCTTAAATTACCTTTACATTCGTAGCAAGTTCGCTAACTTTGTTCCAAGAGAATACCGTGCATTGGATATAAGGTATGTCTGACCGCGAACGTACTTATTCTACTTTGTGAGTAGTACGAGTCCGTTATATTTAATTACATCACTCCAAAAACTGTTTCCGACTATCAGAAGAAATTTCTTCCATTAAAATTACTCCTCTGCTTCAAAGAAGATATACCTAATAAATATAATTGCCATATTCGTTCATATTATCTACTACCTATGTAGTAGAACTTTACACTTTATATTATACTTTATACGAACTGTTCTCAATATTCAAACTGTTACCTTATACAGCTATTCGTAAAAGCTGTCGAGATCACCCGTCGACACGAGCTGAAGCAAAGCAGACGGATCGGGGTCGAAAGTCGTGTACTTAACTTTAATTAATAAAGCTCGTTCGTGGCCAGGAACGGTACCACCCTTTTTCCACGTTCCTGGAAACTATCGTCGCTATTGTTTCCTCTTTTCTCTCCTTCATTTATCTTGGAGATTTTCACCAGCATATTATGCTTACCTTTACCTTTCTAACGCGTTCGCGAACGCATTTAATGGAACCGAATTTTAATTAAAAAGGAAATAGAGTAAGAAAACGACGATTTGGACAGCATACAAATTTTATTATTGTAATAAAATTGTCTTTGTAGAAGACGAAACAATTGCATCACAGTTTCTATTATACTCGTAATTTTTCTACTAACAATAAAATATCAGGAAACATTTTCACGAAAATCTCTCTCTTTGAAAATTGTTCTAGTGAAAAAGATCTGTCGATTGTCCGTTGTATCAGGGGTTTATTTCCATTGAAATCGGGTCGATCGGCAAGAAGTATCAATCGTGAAATGTTTGACCGCGCTTCGCGCGGATTTTTCGAGTGTATCGTAAACTCGATCTGTCAGTTAATCGCGCGAAAGCTCGCGTAAATCGTCAAACTCGATCCCATTCGCCATTCGCATTCTCCCACTCGTTGACGAATCGAAAAAAAAAAGACAAACGAACCAACAGAAACAGACGCGATTCGTGTCGCGTCAAGTGCATTCTCATGGACCTCTTCCATTTTGTCCTTCTTTTCTCCACGAACCCCTTTCGAAAGTCAGCCAGACACTGCCACGTTTCTGCGAATTCTGCAAAATTTTAAGTACAGAGAGACAACTCTGTTGGAAATGGGGAATCGTAACCGTGAAGCTGATGGTGGGAATTTCTGACATATTTTCTGGATGTACGTTTTCACGAGAATTTAAGCCCTATGTCTGTCCATCCGTCGCGTCGCGTCGGACGACAATTTTTCTGTACCTTATTACGTTACATTATTTATTTTTATATGATTTTTTTATTGAAATATTGAACACAAAGCGTATGAAATTGATTATTTTTATTGTATTACATTGTGTTGTACATTTTCGAGGTAACGCATCGATAAAAGAAGATGATGTGTTCAGGGTTACCAGGTTACAATTACTGCAGGTTTCGCAAATTTATAGGTCCAATTTAAATCCACTCCCGTTCAGGTTTACCAACTTCCGTATAACCTGATATTCCCTAGCAACTGGTACTCTGCAAACTAGTTGTAATGCACAGAGCAAATAAAGATCGAATTTCGATAACGGACCCAGGTGTATTGCGGTTCTGCAACGGCGTTCGGTTTCTGTTGAAAGTAAAATACATTGCCAAATGTTGCTTGAACGTTGTCGATTAAATTTTTCATCATCTTCTCATTGTCAATCGAGAATACGATCTTAAAACGATCCGTTATGCAAAAACATAATAGGTAGTGATACACAATGATAAAAAATTCATTTTCTTTTTTATCGAATCCGATCAAGTTGATCGGAAACTTTCGAATTCTTCCTGGTTAGTTGAGAAAGAAAAGTCCCCAACGATTTCGAGGGAAAAAGAGAAACTATCCTTCTGTTTCCCCTGATCGTGATCGTGATCGTGATCGTGATCGTGATCGTGATCGTGATAGTGATCGTGATCGTGATCGGATCAATTTTGCGTCTCTCTTTGGATAATTTGTAACCGTAGCTGGATAAAATTGAATCGTCAGTGGCCATGATACGGAAGAAGGTGGGTCATAACCGACGGCGATTCTCGATAGAATTGTCCATAGTCCATTGCAAAAGTTCGATAGAGAACAGTTGAGATCTTTGGAATAGAAACGAAATGAAACCGTATACTTTGAGTGAAGAGATGAATCAGACCGTCTAGTCTGGTTGTAAAATATGTGACTGTTTGACGAGAGAGAAAGAGATAGAAAGTGAGTGAAAAGTTTGAAGAGCTTTCAAGCTTTCGTCTCGATGAAAATAATTGACTAGAATTGTTCTTGGGAAGAAGAATTAAAGTCGTTGAGTATTTTTTTAATTTATTTTAACGGTACAAGCATTATTTGTGAAACAATTGCTTCGATATTTTAACGATTTAACAGAAACATTCACGATTTTTCTACGTGATTACTTATTAGGTACGTATTCTTGCTAAAGATTCAAAGATTCTTTTATTATACAATAATATAAAGAGAATTGTAACTCACCATTATACATTACCTCTAAAACGTCTTTAGAATTAAAGAAAAGAATCGATCCGCTCCACCTAGAACGAGTTAAAAGTTAAAAGTTAAAACTGCTATCGACGAAAGCTTGAAATAAATGATGATTTCTTAGAAAATGTCGTAATATAACATTTTCCCTTTTGTTCTATTACAATAGCAGTGGAGTTATTAAAATTTGAATATAAAACGGAGCAATGCAACGTAACGCAACGCAACGCAACGCAACGCAACGCAACGCAACGCAACACAACGGTTCGTTAGAGTTGAAAAAATTCTGATTCATGGAACTCGCTTCGACGAGCAAAATTACATATCAAAGTTCACTTGGGTCCGGGCACAAAGTTCTAGTTGACGTTAAAGGAATTTTCATCCGACTTTGATCACTGTGAAATATCGAGCCACACGGGATGGGAAAGTATTACACCTACCGCTACTAATTTATTACGCGCGTCTCGCGATCGGGAACCGATGAAAAGCGTCCAGGCGACGCGACGCGACGCGACGCGACGTGCTCCTAAACGAAGAATCCCTTGCTCGTCGCTCAACTATTTCAATTTATTTCCTCACCAGAATTCCTCGTAATTCCTTCATCAGAGAGACAGAGCTCCGTTGGACCAGGTATTATCTTCCAGAAGTGCCCAGGGGATTATCCACGAAGATCCTTCTTATCTTCGATCTTTCTGTCGCCTTTCTAAAGGCTATCCTGTTCACAGAGCCCTCTTCTTCCTCTTTTGCTATCTTTTGCTTTTCTCGTAATCTCTGATGATTCTGTTGGACTTGACACATTATGACTTGTTCCGATTCTTTGGATGATTCACAAGAACTTTGAAGAATTTCTTGTCAAACTCGAGAAAACGTGTAAACACTCGATAGGTAACAGTTGAATCCGGTAAAAAAAAGAAGAGAAAGAAGAAAAAGAAAAAGAAAAAGGTTGAAAAGCAGATCAACTCGTAACCAGGGAGAAGGAAAAGTGGCGACTTTTCCCCATAATACCCGTCCGGGAGGTAGTAAGTCGCGAACGTGATCCGCGAAAAAGCGGCCCAACCCCTGTCGTTTTACGTGATTTCACGAACTTTTCGGTCCTCGACGACCCGCTTTTCGTATGTATTACATCGCCCGCGATGTAAACTACTTTAATCCGGCCTCAGGGGGGTGGCTTCCGAGGTTGCCGTACGGATTTTTCCACACTCGATTCTCGACCTCGTATCGCGGCTATACGACCCTCTAGCGGAAACCTAGCCGATATTATGTTAAAACAGCCCTTCGTCCTCGTAATCCGACAGGGGCGCTTACCAAAGACGACGTCGACTTTGGAAATTGCTTTCCTTTCGACGCGACGCGTCTCTCTCCCAACTCCGCAAAGATCCATGTAGGTAGGTAGGTACATGCGATAGTTTTTCGAGATCAACATGTTGAGAACTTTTATACTTGAAAAAAGTATACCTATCAAATTGATGTTCGACATGATTTTATACCGATCGTTTGATTGTTCTAGTGAATGCATTCAAATGAAGTTTGCTTTTCAAATGGATTCTCCTCGGCCGCGCTATTGCACGCACAAAGTACATTTCCCTCGAATGTACCTTGCAAGACGAAGTATTCTTGCCACGAGATGGAATTTCAAGTATGCGGTGCAGGAGAATAAAAGGTTCGCTCCGTTTATGAGTTTCCTTCATCCGATCGATTGACCAGCTCTATGTGTATAGCTCTACAACTCTACAGCTCTACAGCTTGCAATATCAAAAGATGTCTCGTTCGAAATTTAGATCGGATGGTGACGGTTTAAAGTGAAACGGTGCCCGTTATTCGACCAATTCAATGAAATCGTACTTTATAATAAATACGATACCATCGCATCGCATCGATCCTTAAACTAGAATTTGGAATACCATGTTTAAGTGAGTTAACAAACGCTTTTTGCTCTGAAACAAAATTTACAGAAATTCCTTTTTTCATAGCTTAAACTACTATGTACACATCTGCAAAAGTTAGGTTCCCAGAGTTAGCGATAATACGTTTCTCTAAACATAACCCTCTC
This sequence comes from Osmia bicornis bicornis, assembly GCF_907164935.1. Lineage (NCBI taxonomy): Eukaryota > Metazoa > Arthropoda > Insecta > Hymenoptera > Megachilidae > Osmia > Osmia bicornis. The sequence goes on from NC_060223.1 coordinate 11,102,336, forward strand.
TTTCTAGTGTCTGTCATCAAAAAGTCTGTCACGCAAACTATTTACGCCTGTCGAACTATTTATTAGCAATGATATTGCGTGACTTTTTCAACCAACTACTACACCCATCACAACACTCTACCAACTATGTAGCTTCTATCAATCAATCTTATTTCGTTTCTTTACGAATAGTCATCCCCCCCATTAACTATCGGATTTCACACGATTGAAAAGCTGCGATGCAACGGTGCAACGGTGCAACGGTGCAACGAAACAAAAATCACTTTGCCAGTTGTAGAAAAACCAACTGAGTCGATAAAACGAAAGGTTGCTGGAAATAAAGGATCCTCCGGGGATGGTCTGACGAAGCGGGATCAAGAAGCACGAACCAGTGACAACGTCGTTATTTCTCCGCCGAGATTTCCTTCGGGACCTCGTTAGGATCTGTTTTCTATGCCGTTCGATCGTCTTTTAAGAGATTCCGTTCTTTGGAATTATAGCTGCTGTTGTCAACTCTAGTTACCTATCGTCAATTAGTCTATTCCCCTTGCGTATCGTGTTCTTTGAAAAATTTACAAAAAATTCATCGCCACCTATTGTTTGAAAATATTACCGCGTTTTTAATAATACGCGACTTGTAACCTAGAGAAGCGGTATTGTACTTTATGCAATGACTAACTTGGGATTACAAGTATGACAGGTATCATACTGTTGTGACGCGAATGGTGTATTCTGCGTGAGAATTGTTGGAATACTACTTGCCCGCAGTTATGTCACTTGAGATATTAGATTTGCTGAATTATCGAGATGGAGGAAGAGTAAATGTAGAATGAAACGGTGAGGTAGGTACATACTAGGAGATGGGCGCATCCTTCGAAAGTGTGACTAAAATTAAAGCCAACTAAGAGTTTCATTCAGAAGCGTAAACGATTAGATGATAATTAGCATGTACCTACTGTGAAGAAACTAATGACAAGGCAGCGTGGCGAACTATCTTGCCAGGCATAGTGACCACTAATTTACTGCATAACGAGGCCCAATTAACGTGGGCTGATTGATAGAATCCGAAACTCGCTCAGCAATTAAGCCGTTGACGGAATTTCATGATTTGACCCCGCGCCGCGCCGACTCCCGCTTATCGTGTCCCTAAAATCGATCCTGTTCAGAGCCATGGCCACCAAGGAAATTGATACCTCCGCTAAACCAACCCGGCTAACGAGTTTTCTATCACGCGATATATTCTCGCGTGCGTGCACTGAAAATCTAACCACTATCTCTATCGAACATGGCTCGCATCTGGGCAAATACCCTTCTTTCGCTTCGACTGATAATTAAATGCTCGCAACCAATATTCAGATTCAACGACAAATATTGACCATGATAAAATCATTGGAAACGGCGCGGCGCCGCCGTAGAGGTTTCAACTAACTAGCCACGATCGACAACGAAAACGTACATATGTAAGTATGTACACGTTACACATACACGTGCTTCCCCAGTTTCGTGGTGAACAAGTGAAACGCTGTTATCGACAAATTATGACGGAAACTATTGTTAAAGAGTGACGTGCATCCCGTGATACAGCACAAAGGGTGCCGGTCAGAGACGCATCAATCACCGGCGTTGATTGCGAGGTTTTACCACTTAAACCGGCGCCAAATAACGGACGTTCCTGGCATCAGCATTAATTTTCGTAACCACCGATCCCGGTAGAATACACCACGACCCTACACCAGAGAGGGGTAAAGTGGTGTGTGGGACTGTGGAACTGTGTAACACCGCACAATCCGTTTCCAATGCACCGACGCGATGCGATTTCTTTTAGAACCGCGATGTCGAAAGAATCACACTTGTCAACGAGGCGTTAGACAAATTAAACAGACCACGTTTTAGCGAACGAATCGACCATGGTATTCAACATTCAACGCACGTTTTAACGGCTCGAGAAAACGAAAAGGGTGAACTTTGATGCGACACAAATTAGCCTTCCACCAGGCCGGTATTATTATCGGGTAATTACCAATATTCTGCCGCGATTTATCGAATCTGGTTAGCACTTGGTTATCTGATTTCACTTAATATTTACTCATGCTTCGTTTGCTCTTTGTTTCTTTTTTCTTTTCTCTCTTTTACACATTAATTCATATTTATTCGCACATTTATTATCTGTGTCAATCATCAGTTTCTTTATAAATTCGTATTGCAATTGCACTTTGCAATGCGTGTCGTAGCAAGTGGGTTGAAAAAAGATAAAAAGGGGAAGAAGGGTTTCCATGAGAGAGTAGCTTTCACACGGATAAACAGAAAGAAGCGGAAACGGGCCGGGCGCCTCCTTCTGAGCGAGAAGGGATTGATAAAGATGCGGGTGAAATGAAAGGGGTTGTGAAACGAGGCGTGTAGGCAACAGCGGGCGTGTAAGGTGTAGTGTTGGTGGAAAGAAATAGAAATAGAAATAGAAATAGAAATAGAAATAGAAATAGAAATAAAAGAGACGGAAAAGGGTGAAAGGAAATGGTGAAAAGGCTTGGCTGAAACGTAGCCAGTGTCGGCCGCTCTGTCACTTTGCAAGCCAGATCCACTTCTACCGACTGGATATATAGACTTTGAGAGAGTGGATACGGTCTGCATTAAGTTTTGAATAATTGGGAGACGCCGCGCCGACGCGACGCGACTCTAATGCACCGCCGCCGCGCCGTGCCGACGAAATTGAGCTTATATATGCCGCGGCCGCAGCTGGTGAAATTGCATTTAAAGTTCGTACGTTGTTTGAGATCCACTCGAACCTTCTGATATTTCTCCGAGAATAATTTCGTTAATTGCTTTGCACTACCTTCAAGCCTCAAGTCTAGATCGAGCTACACGTTTTCGGATATTTAAATTTTTCTATAAAAGAAAAGAATATCGATAAAAAAATAGAAATTGTCCTGTCTAATTAGACGTGCGATGATATGAATTACTAAAGGTACAAAGAACTAACTAACTTTTCAATCTATTTATTACAGTTAAGTAAACTTTTTCAAGTAGTTAATCTATGTATATTACATAAATGTTTCTAATTTTCTGATCAAAATGGACGGGCTACAGTCCCGATAGATTTGAAAAAGAGCAAAAGCGATGTCGTTTAAAGGACGCACGCGATCGGAATTTTCTGGAATTTTCTGGAAATTTCACCCGGTGGTGGCACACATAAATTCCGAAAGGGATCGACGTCGATGCAAGGAGAGAACATATCGTGGAGCGTCGATGTCACGGCTGCCGTCGAATCCTTTCGCGCACACGATCCCGAAAATGGATAAACCGGAGAGAGGTTCGATCAAGAGCGAGTGATTTACCACGAAGGACTTCTGTGGAAGCCTTTTTAGAAGCGTACAGAGACGTCTGCGTTCTCCATCTTACGTATCCAGTTGGTAGGGTGGCCGACACACCGCACCGGGAAAGTTACGTGAAAAGAGGGAACCGGCCGAATTTTATTTTCCTCCAGGGATAATCCTTTAGCGGCACGGGGCTTTCGGAATCCACAGTCCCGGGAATAAAAGATTCAAAGGAAAAAATTGCCCCGTTTTCTTTCCTTTCACTCTATTTTGTAAAACGTTTTCTTCAGCGTTTCGATAGCACTATCCTCGCCTCGGTTTTCTGCAAAACAGCTGTTAAATCGGCAAAATAGTCATTTTGTTAACTGTTAATTGCACGATTAGTTATGTAGTATTTAGTCATGTAGTAGAAACGTGACATCAGAGCAAAGTGATTTCGTAGTCGTAGACCAAGAGAAATGATTGGAAGGTTCGTCGTTTGCGAACGAGAACAGGCTGCTGCTAACCCGTTATCGACTTTCCATCAACGCGTTGGTCACTCGAACCCGTCGAAATACGATTGGCTTTTCGAACGGCTGCTGCGTTCCCCTGACGACAGATCGTTGTAATTAAATTTCCTCGTGTATAGGGAGGGGCCAGGTGAATTTTGCATTTATGGTAAAACACTGCCACCGTACACGCGTTTACATTTAACTGGACTTGCTGTTTTCAGTTCAATTCATTGTCACGGATGAATAACGACGGATTCAACTACGATCTTACTTACCTATATCAGTTAATAGATTAATTAATGCTTGGTGAAGGTAATATTTCCGAGATAGAACCTCAATAGTGTTGAAATTACAACCTGTAATCGTATACTAGGATAGTATGTACATATCATGTTTGCATTATACATATAGGGCTATCAGTGTTTCGCATTACGATCATCGTTCAAAATCATTATCGTCTAACAAATTGGTTCCATAGTATGTACATTATACATTATCCAAGATAATGACGTCAAAATAGGTAAGTACGTCTGCGAATTAGCTAGCAGCTCGAGCACTTTCTGCAGAGTTACTTTCCCATTCCCTTTGCTCCCTTTTACCTTTTCCACGCTCGCCTACCCCTCAATGCGACTGCCAGCCCGTCCACGGAGTGGTACATATCGCGGTGCGTTTCTCCATTATTCATCACATTATTTTCCACCTCGATAACTATAACTAACGCGATCGACTTTTCGAGAATCCTGCTAGCTCGCAAATCCGTCCACAAAAAAATCTATACTCGTTTCGGTTGTCTTTGCTCTGCTCTTTATTTGCTTTCAACAACGCGATCACTCTGCTGGTCATCGATGTTTTCATTGAATAAATACACTTGTAAATGTAATTATGACCAAATAGCAAAATCTATGAATAATACGAATTTGATGCATACCATAATATAATATGTCAAATATGTTAATCGGTGATCAATTTTCAAGCAAAGTTAATCATTAAACATCCGACACTCGATAGTCGATAAAATGTAGGATTGTACGATATATGTAATACGAAAGAGAGGATTTACACGGACATTCATCGATTTCCTGATTCGGCTTTATAATTCGACGAAATTTGATTCGCTGATAAAACTGTGCACCCGTGCAACGCGTCCAATCAGCCAATGATGAAACAAACACGCATCATGTTCGAACAGAATTTCACAGAATACCTACATTGAAATTCAGATGACAATAGAATAAACTTATTATGGCATAGGACATAGGACATAGGATATAGGACATAGGAAATAGAAAATGTATGTATTTGCAGAAACAGTGATGATATCTGGAAATGCGTGTGATAATCAACAGAATCATTGGGATATTGTTTGTCCTAAATTCTGCTTTAGCGTCTCACAATCAGTTTCCTACTATTCTCTCCTGATCAACCTCCGTCCCCGACGTTCCTGTTCGTTTCAGCCCTCTGTAATTTGCCTGAACAACCCTAGGTAATCGGGGGTAGCGAACGCAGTATTGCCAACTTTGGTAACTGCTAACAGGCTGGTGTGTACGGCCCATCCAGTTAGAAGCTGCCAGCAATTATCGAGGCAGCGTTGTCAAAAGGCCATTGATTGATTTGCCGATGCATCGAGATACATAGTTTCCACTCGAAAGCCTTTCAACCATCCTCGAACAAGCTCGATGCTTTCATTCGATAACCAAAGACACCTATGTTGGCTAACTTATCGCCTATTGTGATTGCTCACCTTTCATTCTGTTTAACTAACTGACAACTACATTTCTCACCATGATATTACGATATTCGTTCATCGTTTCGATAGTCTAATTTTGTTACAGAATTATAAGTAAATTTCTACCGCTACTATTGTATAAACATTATTCGAATTGCAATAATGCCACATAAATATGTACATATGTATATTACACAATTTGAAACTGCGTACCTACGCATGGTATCGTTATGCAGGTAGAAATTTATTATTACAATATTGATGATCATTAGGGGATTACCAATGATATTTCTCGTAACCTAATAATTAGTTGACCCGAAATTAACCATCGGTGTGTTACATGTTCACTCGAGTAAAAAAATCTTTCATGTCATAGAGATAAATAATACTACGAACAATGAATAATGAAAATGACTTTCATAGAAAATCGACTTTCCGGCCCACGCAAATCTCTTTTTTTATTTATTTATTTATTTATTTATTTTTTTTTTTTTTCTTCTTGTAACATCAATGACTTACAAAGCAAACAAAATTCCTTTCAATTTCACCTGTACCTGTTTTACGCGTGTTCGTACATATACACACGCGCACGCACTTGCTCTCGTCCAATAACCATACTATAATAAATCCCAAGTAAATATCGAGTCCTGAATAATGTATGACCGTGGATGTTTAATCTCAATATTAAACTGCAATTAAATATTAAACCACGCGTCTCGCTGTGCACGTAAACCATCGTAGCACACTTATGTATTCATACTACCGATAAACGATTTTAAATTGCCATGAATGTTTAAACAGGGAAATTCGTCGAATATACAGAAATATTATATCTGATCGTTTAAACGAATATCGGTGAGAAGAATTTCTCTGCGAATTTTCTGTAAAACGATGTGACAGAAATGAGTGAAAAAAATAAAAATAAAACAAAATAATGGGTGATAAATCCTGGAACGACTGAATGTATCGTCGATCTGATTCTCTACGATGATACAAGAAATCAAGCGAATATAAATTCAAAATTCCTCGGAACGGGTGTGGGCGAGCAAACGTAATATAAACACTGATTCCCTCGTACGCGGTTCTTGCACCCATAAATCTCACGATTTACGAGCATCGTTTCAATGTTCAGAGAAAAGATGGCCAAGCTGACTTGAGAAACATACTGACTGACAATGAGGGGTGGTCCAATCCATCTGAATATCGATACTGACGTCAAATGGAAAAATAAAATTTCTTCTACCGTTAGAAATGATCAATTATTAAGATTATTTATAATACATTACCAATGAATAATTAAATTGATGTACTTATTTATTCGACTGTTTTAGACGATGAGAATTCCTTGATTCATGGAATTGTAACAGAGGAAGGTCTCTTTGATGGAACCATTTTCACGGCATCCGATGAAATTTACATCGAACCTGCCAGCAGATACGTTCCACTCGTATGCCACCGGCAAGACGGCGAACATAAAGACACGACAGACACGATGCATCACCATACGATCGCGTATCGTTCGATGGACGTGAATGTTTCACACCATACCGGATATCCGTGTGCGAGCGAGCTGTTGCGAGAGAACACATTCAACGGACTGAGGTAAGCACTTGTTAAAACTTGAACGACTTTCAGAAAGAAAATTCAGAATTTTATTAGATACCTTCAAAGTATATACATATACTACTATACATATAAAGTCAATAACTTTCACTAGTATAGTAGCTGTACTACATTTTCTTTGACAATTGACAGATAGACAAATCTGAAAAATAAGCGTTTTTACCTTTAATTTCATTCTATGTCGAGAAAAATTGAGATTTAATATTGGTCAATGATGATGATGATGACGATGACGATGACGATGACGATGACGATGACGATAATAATACACAGCAACTTTCCCTAAATTAAAATGTATGAAAAAGATGGAAATTCACGCTTTCCCTCAATTTCTCTTCACAGATTAAACCGCGCTGTTCACAAAGAAGCCCACAAAAGCCTTTTCCCTACTGAAATTCAATCTAACGTCAGAGTTGAATTTAACCTGGTATCGCGTTTGAGAGAGCTTAACTTGCAATTTGGATGTATAATATCCTCCTCTTCTCCTTCTCTTCCTCTTCTCATATCATCTAACACGTTCAATATTCCCAGTACAAACTTAATATCGATCAAGCAGCATCCATCGAACGATTTAATAGAATTTCAGATGGCACTGTTGAGGATAGCCAATCGAAACACGTGTCCATGGTTTTCAATTTTATCCACTGCCGCCGCACCGCGCCGTTTGAACGGTGAGGAAGATTATTAAAACGATTTGCTGGTGAAGTCAATGGTAAATGGATAGTTTTCGTGGGACAGACTTGATGAAATGCGGCCACAATTAGAGGAGATTTCCGTCTAATAATTAAAAGAAGAGGCATCTGCGTTCACTACCTATTGGGGAAAATTCATGAATATTTAGCATCATTCTTTAAAGATAAATATCTACCTCGTTCGTTATTCTATTCACGAAGAGAAGAGAAGAGAAGAGAATTTAAGTAAATATCCTTACCGTGAGAGGAACAATCTCTCGCTTCTACCTTTATATCGAAGCCGATGAAACAGTACGAGCAGCCCGTAAATACTTGAAGCGCTCGTATCTCGTGCAACCAGTGAATTTTATAAGTCCTGTCACGTGCCACGAAGAAATTAAACGGACACTCTAAAAAAAGCATAAAAAAAGAGCGTCGTTAAGTTGCTGTATAAAAGGCCCGTAAAGAAAACAGAACGATAGGAAGAAAGAAAGAAAGGGAAAGGGAAAGAATAGGGAAAAATGGGAAATAACGGGGAAAGTATATAATAGTTAATCTTAAGGATCCATCGTCGTTTCTGACAAGCCTTAGTCGTTTCGAAAGCGAACGCGAACGCGAACGCGAACGATTCGAAAGAAGGGTCTCTTCTGGTTGGTAACGAGAATCCTCCAAGTAAATTGGTCCTCCGTCTGTTACTTATTACTCGACATATGTCACCCTTATCTCTTCTGGCCGCACTCGGAACGATTTCTCTCGTTTATCCCAGTCGAGCCGTGTCTGATCGGTTCACCATGAGGGATTCACTGGCGATGGCTCTGTAGTTTCTCAAACGCTTTACCGAAGAAAAATCGTTTGCAGAACAAACAGAACGTGGAGTGGATATCTTGGGGACAGAATGCGGCCGTTTTATCAACAACACCTAAACGAGGGCAAGTCTCGGGCCAAGCCAGGTTTTTATCCGAAAGACGCCAGAAAGAAGGACCCCATGGCGAGCTCGCACAATTTGGAGATGCTCGACAAGTAAGATTTCTATCTTGTATTTATATTGATTAATTACAAGTAATTATTATATTGATGACCTAAGATCAGAAATCACAAATACACCTATATATGTATATGTATGTAGAGTTTGACTATTCTCACACAATCAGTGTGGTTTGTGAATAGAGACGCTGTTAAACCTGGCACTTTTGGAACGATGAATTTTCCTAGAAATTTTAAACGAACACTTTTTCTCGGCTATCTCTCGATAGGGCTCTCTCGAAAGTCAGAGCCGAAGAAAGTTGCCAGAGTCGCGAAGAAAAGCGCAACGGTTACTTATCGTTGGTTCGCTCGGAGTGTTTGCCGTACGTTGCTTGCGTTTCCGTTTAAAGAGCACACCTATTTCCGCCGGAGAAGAGAAGCCAGATTATCTGACGTGGAGAACGTCAAAAATCGAGAGCAAACACTATTATCCGTCGAATCCAATTTAACGTTGCCACGACCGAGTTATATATCCTTTTATATCCTTATCGGACGTTTCTGCGATCGACCTTTTTCGGAAAAAGAACAAAATAACGCGAGGGGGTTTAGATTTGATTTGTTGTTCGAACGGGGGTCAATGAACAGTCGAAAAAATGTAAATTGGAAATTTCGCGATCTATGTAGGTAGGAGGTACCTTTGAAGTTGAAATTTTGTTATCCTACGGTCGACGCTTTGAGATTTGAAATTTGAAATTTGAAATTTGAAATTAAAAAATTTAATTTCTCGCTGGTGACAGAGAAGAATTTCGGTCAACGAACACGTTCCAAAATCGAATAAAGTAGAATTTGCAATTGTATAGAGGTCGATCGAAATTCGTTTGAAGATTGGACTGCGTCACGCCGATCCAAATTGGCAGTGTGGACTTTTTTTTTTACAAATTATATCTCAATACTGATAATTCACGAAAATTTTATTATTTTCCATTTCTTTCCTTTGCTTTTTTTTCTTCTTCTTCTTCTTCTTCTTCTTCTTCTTCTTCTTCTTTTTTTTGCGTTAGATTATACAGAGAAAGATACTCCAGAGTCCTTCGAAAACGAACGTCGGTGGATCCGAAAAAAACCACTTGCATGCTGTATCTGCAAGCGGATCATACGTTCTTCGATCATTATAAGTCAGAAGAGGCATGCATCGAGGTGATGACACGTCACGTGCAGCGTGTCAACTCTATTTACAGGTATACAGGTGAGTTAGAAACATTGAAAATTTTATTTAGAAAAATCAATTTTTCATGTTCCATTACAATAAACGGACAGATACGCGAATAGGTATAAATAATAGTTAAAAGTTAAAGAACCATGGTTTATCGTTAATATCTACGGAAGTCTTAGAACAACAATGATAATAATAAAAATTCTTTGGTCTTTTCGGCACAAGAATCGGCAACGTTTCTCCTCTTCTTTCTCCTTCTACAAACTAACAAACGCGCGTCTTCTGTCTCATTTCGCTGTTATAACTTCGTAAACCAATTAAAACTTTCCCCGGACCTTCCAGTTAAACTAACTTTCTGCCAGCGGCGATCGTTGTTGAGGGGGGTAAGGAAGGAAATGAATGTTCCTTAACCTTGCTGCGGTTCCTTTCTACGCTGCCTGCGACCGATTAATGTCAGTTTCTGTGTCTGACGTTGACCGATTGATTTCGCGGAACTTTATTGCGACTCTATACATACACGTTTCGTGCTTGACGCGTAAGCTTGAAACGATCCTGATCAAGACAGGAAGGGACTGATTCATTTTTTCGGAAAAAGCTACAATTTCAAACAATTTAACTACGGATTGTCAGTACTTTTATTGAAAGAAAATTTCAATTATAAGGCAAAGAAAATTTAATCGCAGCAATTCCGGATTTCTGATCAGACATGAGAGTTTAGCTAGGCGGACAGGTTGTACGTATCGCGATGAGAAGAGAGTTAATGCCGTCTAATCCGGAGACAAAAGGGAAGGCAGGTCTCCGGGTTGGGATTTCCTGAGGGGTGGTCGATCGGTCATCCGGCGAAATGCTCGCGTGTAGAGATGCCCGATAATAATCGCATTGCTTCGAAAGCTCGCCCCGGTATATTAGATGCTAGAAATGGGACGTTGGACGGAAACGTTACCGGAAAACGGGCTTTATCCGCGATTCGTTGAACGGAAGAGATAGGGAATTGTAAGTAATGCATTGGCCCGGTCCACGAGCGTGTATTCGCGGTCATACTACGTTTAACATCAGTTAACGGCTCGTTGTCAGTCACGAGACACACAAGTATTCGCTGGTTTAAGCTCCTTCTATGATCTTGCATATGTAACGGGGCCGTTGGTCGAGTTTCTCGTGTTACTTAATATTCGCAGCACTTTGCCCGACCAAATGAGATTTTCCTGATTTTCCTCTGATTTGTCGTGCTTTTTATTACCTCCCCGCTAAACATGGACCATCGATACAACGGCTGACCATTTCCGCTCCCTTTCCGCTCCTACGTTCTGATAACGTAATCGTATTAATGCGTTGCGTTGTATTGTGCGGCATGGTACGAGAGGTCGATGGCCGGTTCCATGGGTTTAATTTTACTCGAATGAGAAACGAAGAATGGAAGAAAATTTTGAATATCGATGATAATTGGAAATATTGTAAATGAAGCATTTTCCTACTCGTGTAGAGAAAAGAAAAAAAATTGAGATATCTACTGAAAGGACTATTGAGAACTTTGTGGAACACGAACGCGAACGCGTACACGGCAATCTTTTACAGGAGAATCCAAGCTTAAAATTCTAGAGAAAATACGAGCATCGCGACAATAACGCATTTTGGTTTACCGCATGGAATAATGTTTCTGCTGTTGCAGCTGAAAAACTTGCCACGATAACGTGTTATCGTGGCGGCGACATCGAGGCTGAAAGTTCCAGCGTCAGTCATTACACGTGGAACCCTGCTTGCCGCGTTTATGATCCTTATCCTGAAGCTCGCGTAAAAGAAAAAAAAAAAAAAAAAAAGGAAACTTTATTTCCGAGCGTTATATCCGAGACAGCTGTCACGCGACGCGTTACCCTTCTATTTGTTTGCCAAGTAATTTTTTACGACATCGGCACGTGAACCAAGTGAACTTTTTAACACGAGTTTCACGTGGCGGCAGTTCCGCTTAGTTATTTAACAACAAGCACAACAATGTTATGATGTTTAATGTTGTGTTTAATCGTATTCGCGATAAAAAAGAAATATATAAATATATATTGTATGTATAACGAAAAAATACAAGTCCACGTTGTACTTCTATATATTTACATATATGTTTGAAATTTATTCTATTTTCAACTATGCGGAAAAATAAGAATGAGATTAAAGAAAGAAATAAATTTGTAGCTTCATTTGCTAGTGTTTCCTATAACAAAGGAAGCTTCTAGTGCAGAAAATTAATAAAACCTAGATTCATCGTGGCTACCTTTGCTCGAAGAACGAAAGCTGTCTGACTGCGAACGGTCTTAATCTACTTAAACGTCAGAGCCTAGTCTAGTAGATCCATCGTAGCCAGTTTTTGAAGAAGGTGATATTTATAGGAAGTGGTGGTGCAGTGTTTCATAAATTTTTCATTGTTGCTACCTTCTCTCTATTCTCTGGTACTATGTATACCCACTCATTGTCAGTTGCAAAATGTTCTCTTCGCGTTATTTAATGGTCCAAGAAGCTTTTGGTTCAAGTTGAACATGACCATCCGATGTTTTCGTTGACGTAGTCAGTGGTAAGCTGATTAACGCAACATCAAACTTGGATACAATGGACTTAACGTTAATTACCGACAGCACATGTACATATATTGCATACAAGGTATGGATGTAACGACGATGCTGCTGTTGATATTTATGCAAACTGGTTACGTATGCACGAGCCGACGAGCCGTCGACCCGGAAACCATGGTTGCCGTGGGGCCACACCACTTAAGGAAACAGAGAATCTTATGGGAATACATGTACATTCTCGTAATATTCTCGTTTAAACGCTCGCAATTGTTTACCAGTTCCAGTTTCATTCAGCAGTTGTAGGACTTGTCATGCGCGTCCACTAAAGGAGATTATTGTCAGAAGAATTGTAGACGGTGTGGATGATGATGATGATGATGATGGGATGCGTGGAATATAGACAGTGTGAATTTTCGCGTAAATCCGGCCGGCCAGCAGCAGCAGAAAGGAATCGCATTCGCGTGTCATGGCACCGTTTTTCCACTTTCGATTGCTATTCCGCGGAGAAGGTGTTTGATTAAATGCTCTCTACCACGCGACGCGACGGCCGAATCATTCCTCCGAATACGCTGATCACTGGGCGAACCCGAAAATTACTCGTTCGGAGCACCGGTGATTTTCGTTATCAGCTATCGGTTACCACGACTAGTAGTTCCTCTCGTCGTCGATTCCTATGAATTTCACCGTATCGCCGTCCATCGTAGAACCTGCCTGACTGCCTGCCTGCACTGCAATCAAACCCGGCTTTAATTTGAAAAGCCCCGACATTCTACGATTTCCATCCGTTCACTTTATTTATGGAAATTGCAATAATTCCAATTTAATTCGGATAAAATTAACGACTTTGCTCTTGCAACTTTTTAATGAATCGATTATTCTCGGGGAGAATGGAGCCAACGATCGAATATCTAATTGAAAGAAAATATTAAACAGTTTTTTATAATACATTAGGTAGATGTACCTATGTATGCGAGCTTAAATTATGTAAATCTACATATTGTATGTACATACTATACATATCTATGTAACGTGTAGCGTGTAGCGTGTCGTGTTACAACAATTGACCGAACAATTGACGTGTGAGTAATAATTCTTCATAATAATAGAATTCATAGAAATTATTTTCTTGTGTTCTGTAGATTTCAATCAAGATGGTCAACCGGATAACATTAGTTTCATGATAAAACGCGTGAAAGTTCACGGTGAAGGAGCTCTGAACGACCCAACTTATAGGTTCACCGGTACCTACGGTGTCGAAGAATTCCTCGAATTGTTCTCAGGTAAGTGAACCTATACGTCTCTACGTATCGTTGTACATGTATAAAGATTTTATTTCCGCTGAAAGGCTTCAACTGAACGTGCTTTTCACCGTACGGTCGTTAATTAAAACGCTCGTTGGCGTGAAGCTCGCGCAATAGTATTCGATGAAGCGATTCGATGAAGCGAGCCTTTCAACTTTAATGAAACGCGTCTCGAGTATCACGAACCGTCTCTTCACTGTGACTTTTAAGCACTTTTCGCACTCTGCTAATCTCTATACATATACATATAATATACCATACCTATATCTATACATCCATGGACCATGATAAGCACGCGAAAAGGTTGGATCACGGAAGTGAAAACGGACACGCGATGCCAAAAGAAAAACCACTCTTCTTTTCTTTCAAACCGGATGCTGCAGAAGCAGCCCGTTAATCGTTTCCAGCTTCCTTCTTCTCGATTTCTCTCGCCCCTGGTCAGCCAACCCTCGTAAATGTCGAACGAAACCAGAGACGTTTCCTCGCTTTTCATTTATCGACGGAATTTATGTTCTCTTTGCAATTTTCATCAACGTTTTTCATGTTTAATCGAGAAACGCTCCTCAGAAATCTCTCCCGCTTAAAGTGTTTACCTACCTACCTACTATTATCAAATAATCATGTATCATTGAACAAGCTTTTAAAAAATACGAAATTTCCATAGTATTAGCTAGAATGGAAAAAGAGAATCGGATAACGGGTAACCGTATCGTATCAAAGTTTCCATGGAATGAAGCTCAACTTCCCGAACAGTCAAGTCAAGATTAATTATTATTACCAACGCTAATGAGTCGCGGATCAATGCGGTTCGAGTTCTCCAAGTTCGGATTATTTGGTTTCTGATATATCCAGTTGGTTTCGAGGTTCCTTCGGGCTGATTTAAGCCAGCTTTGTTTCAATCTGTCAATAGAGCACAAACGGTCTTGGAGACTGTACTCAGGAATTCATCTCTCTGTTACATTTGCTTCGCGTGTTATTTCTCCTAAAGAGTTGAGTTTACGAATAACAAAACCAAAATTTAACGTTTCAAATAATAATTCTTTGCTAGTCAGTTAATCGGTGTCAAAATATTACACAAAGTCTTCTGACGTGAGTGAGAATACCATTAAAATTATAGGTATTCAAATTAGATTCAAAGAATTAATGATTCATATTATCGTTTCGTTGACCAATATTGACTATATTTTTTTTTATTTTGCCTATCGATACGTGAAAAATGTTGTGAAAACACTAAAAAGACGATTGTTCATTGACGGAAAGAAAATAGATAATAATAGGTAATTCTGAAGGATGATCAATGAATACATTGAAGGCGCATAGAGAGGAGAAATTTTATATCGTTCGATTTATCAAATTCACGAGGAAAACTTTAGCGAGGCGAGTCGCAATTTTCTACTCGAATAGTTTCATTCGATTTACCGAATTGCCTCGTTTGATCTGTCAGCCTGTATTTCTATCGACGTGCAGCCCGACGATTCTTTATCGCGAAATTTATGCGAACCCTGGCTATTCGTGATCCCTAACGTTTGTACAATTTCTCAAAACATAATTGTGTCTATTTTCCTTCATAAATACAATTGTTTCACGCCTTGTCCTCCCTGTTGCCTGAAAATTAACCTCTGATTCAGAGTACGTTGCTCAATTGTGCCGGATAATTTATGGATGTTATAATTATGTCACATTGATGTCGCACATTATCGGTTGTGTTAAAACACCAATCTAAATGATGTCTAAACTATCGGTCTACGTTTAATTTTCTATCGTCTACCGATAATAATTATGCGATGTTAACCGAAATGTCCAAGCATCCAATCGCGAATAATTAACATGGAAAATTATAGCCAACTAATGGCAATTCTTTTACGCGACGCGGCGTTTTCAGAAGCCAGCCCTAACAATCTATTTTTCCACGAATCGTACTTTATAATATCTATGCATGTACTTACATATATAGTTGCCGGGAAACTGGATCGACGGAGATAAGTACAACAGCTCGTTACGAGAGATATCGAATATCGGAATGCGAAGCTCGATAATTCCTGGCGAAGCCCCGAGGCCATTTCATTGGCACCGATCTGACGGTATCATAGTCTGTCCCGAAGCTTTCGTTGCTTTTGTACGAAACCGAAATTAAAAATTCTGCTCCTCTGTTATCGACAGAAAGATATGCATGTAAGTACTTATATAGAATACCATATATGGTAGACGTATATGGGTATCCACGATATATCTACCAATGCTTTCATGGAATGTCTTATTATATGAAATGAATTTAGAAGTTTCTAAACATTTTTTTCTATTATACCTATTTTCGGCGAAAAATTTCTCCAAATTTTAGAGGTAATTCTTGTACTTTGAAAAATGGCAAAATCGTCAGTTAATAAATGAATAAGTTGCGGCGTAAAAAAAAACAACCCCTTTTTAGTATCTACATATTTAGTATCGATTTCATGGACACTGTGGCCTTTTAGAAAAGAGGTGAAGGGGTAATGGGGATCGTGATCGATTTAATCTCTCGCTTTGAAACCGCTCTTCTTGTACATCGTACAGTCACTAATACTTCACCGAGTACGTTTGTTACCTCAAACGGTTACCTCATATGTTGCAAAATCATATGTTGCAACGTTTAAAAAAAGAAAAACAAAAAAATAATACTCTATCAAAATTCTCCATTTTGTATCATTGTCTATATTTGCGAGCATCGCAAGCGAATAACTGTCCTCTGCATACTTTTAATTAATTCCATTTTTAATTTCCCCATCGTTCTTGGCAGTATTTTACCTCGATATTTCTACGAGGTTGCCACAGAGGTTGGAGAGGTGTGAGGTTGAATTCCCAGTCGACATGGTCAAACATCGTCCGAGATGTGTTATCCAGTAAAAATAATAAATCAGGCGTCCAGAAATGCTCGGTAATTTAATTTCCGCCAACTTTTACGTTGTATGGCAACTTTTCTCCGTTGGGGATCAGTGTCCGCCCGCCTGGCTCGGACCAGTATATGAAACGAGATGGAAAAAAAAACTGAAAGCAAGGAAAGTCTGCTCGTCCCAACCATTTCTATCCTTTTTTCTTCACTCAATGACAATTTAGCGGAAAAAAGAAAAAAAAGTCAAAAACACGCAATCGAGAACCCAATTGACGAATGATGAAAACGAAGACGAGCTATGAATTTCAGTGGAAAGACCTTTTTACGAATATGTCGAACGTGTTCGTTTCCAACTTTCCAAGGTCCTGCATTGATTATACTACTATTCTGACTAGAATCAATAAAACCATATCAGGTGATTAGAAACCATATACATGTGTGTGTGTGTGTGTGTGTGTGTGTGTGTGTGTGTGTGGTTTTTTTTTTTACAGAAGAGGATTACGACGCGTTCTGTCTCTCGTACATGTTTACGTATCGCGACTTCGAGAAAGGAACTCTAGGTCTGGCGTGGACTGGAGACTTAAAAAATGCCGGTGGTGTATGCGAAAAGAACGGGGTAAGTTGTGCAACGTTAATCTTGACGATTCAAAGTGAAATTATTGTTTCGTAGCGATATCCAGACAATTACCTCTTGAGAACTAACGCTATTTCGTCCCGCAGCACTACAGGGGTAGCATGAAATCGCTCAACACCGGTATAATCACCCTCTTGAACTACGGCAAACACGTACCACCGACGGTTTCTCACGTCACCCTTGCACACGAGATCGGTCACAACTTCGGATCCCCTGTAAGTTTACGAGCGTATCCAGCTTGCACGTTGTGTCGACGCGACGCGTATACCGAATGCATTCGAAAATTTGTAGCCCTACTGCAAAGGTGATTCGGGGATACCAGATTCAGGACTTGATTATTAAATTGCCTCCTCTTGATAAAAATTGTTCACCGTTTACAGTGTAGCCGGCTGAGAGAGGTTGCAACTTAACTTATGTATTTATTATAGAAAAGTTGGGAATACTTGAAGGATTAAGTGTTGTTCCTCGACGTCAAAAAGAAAGCGACAACAACTCTGCTACAAAGCTTCCACTTAATAACTTTTCACTTTTTCTCCAACCCATTGTCCTCTGTTTGCTGACAAAGTAACCCGTTCTATTATCAACTACTTTCCTGGGCCGCGACAATTCAAAGGCTACATCCTCTCTCACAAATCCTCTCTTTTTCTTTTTTCTCTCTGATTCCAAAATGATAACTCGGTTATCAGTACATGTAATTGGCAAATTATTATTCAATTCAATTCAGTTCATTCAGCCAGATGCGAAACATCGGGTCAGAGAAGTTGAGGATTATACGAGATGTTTTGCCAAATTATTCGTAAAAAATAATCTACTCTGTCCGTTAGCACGATCCGGACGAGTGTTCACCCGGAGGAGAGGACGGAAATTTCATAATGTTCGCCAGAGCGACCAGTGGCGACAAACGAAACAATAATCGTTTCAGTCCCTGCAGCCTGGTGTCCATAAATCCTGTTCTAAATGCCAAGGCTCGTTCGTCGAAAGGCTGCTTCGCTGGTGAGTACAGAAGCTTTTGGAATTTTAATCAGTTTGAAACAGCGTAAACGCTTATCGGCGAGTCATCAACCCAAACCCCGAAATCGTCTCTTTAATTATTTACACGATCGTTGCCTAATTCGCTCAAAAGTATATCGCCAATTACTCGTTAACACGATTCGTGTTGAACATTTCTGGATAAATGCGAGAAATTTCGAACTCACGAATTACTCGTGAATAAAAATAGAAAAAGTGAAAACCGATAATAGAAGTTTCGAAATATCGATCGACCCGCAGTCTAACTGCAACTCGATTGCAATTCTAATAGCATGACCAGAGCAAAACTTGTTTGAAACAAGCAAACGAGCAAAAGGAACCGTGTACAAAAAACAACAAACAAACGCGACTCGTTAATTGTTAATGATACAAAGATCCTTGTCGTCGTTGTCGTTGTTGACGTCGTTGGTGTGCCAGCGAAAAAATGGTCTTGATAACGTGCGAAACCGAGTGCACTTTTGCGGTACACGTGAAGAAATGACCTCGTTTTTTCGATAAAAATTCTTGATTCTAAGAGGATGATCCTCGTTTCAGCTGAACAACAACTATCATACATTGTCTTAGATTCTAAAATTTAAGTTGGTTAATTTTTCATTTAAACTGAATTGTTGTATCGTCGTTAGTATTAAAAAGAGTAATCAGGTTCATTAAAATGTATAACAAATGGTAGAGATTTTAATTATGTTGGTTATTTCAAATAAGAAATATTTAGGTATCACGATTCTTAATTTATTATGACGCGTTGAATTTTATTAATTCCAACTAACGATAAGTGTGATTCAATCATTAAACTATTTCAATAATCGTCTAAAGTTTTCAGTTTGTTACATTATACGATTACTCAGTCACACATATTTACATCACTGTTGAGTGATAATTACCTAATCAAGTAAAATTAAATGTAAAAGTAAAATAGAAAATCCATGATTTCTTAGAGCCTCAGAATGCCATCTGCGGGAACGGGGTGGTGGAGAATGGCGAAGAGTGTGATTGCGGCTGGGAGGAGGACTGTAACGACCCTTGTTGCCACCCTCAACGACTTCATCATGCCTCTCATGAGATACCATGTCGTCTTGCCGATGGTGCAGTCTGCAGTCCTAGTCAGGTAAGCGACACGTTTCTCTCGTTTGCTGACTACTATCCAGAAACAACGATCCATTATCTTTGTCCACTTTGTTTTATTTATTATTTCCACAGCATAATTCTGATAAATAAATATTTCTTATACATACATATGTACCTATACGTATAATAAAATCGGGCAGTATGCAACAGCAACTGACAGTGAATAAAACTGACAACAGGAATAAAAGAAATGGAAATAAAGTTTCAAATTATATTCGTGTTCGAATATTGAAGCCATCGTGGTAACAGAGAGAAATATTCAAGTTTTCGAAAAATCTCTTGGGAAGAGAGAAATATTTTTCAAGGGAAATAGCAAATGCAGCCCTTGAAAAGTTCTTTGAAATTTTCACGGGGACTCATTTTCATTCGGGCAAAAGCTACATGCTGAATATGTTATGAACTCGTATTGAATATCTTGAAAGGGTAATGTCCCACGAAACGGAATACGAATATGCAATATCGATCTCCCGCAGGGATGTTGGAAATATCATTTCCGAGACAAGCGGTATTTCAATTGCGAACAATCTTTGATAAGTTACTATCGAAACATTTTAATTAAATAATGCCAGCCAAAGGATGAATAATATGATAAACTAGGTTTACATATAGACTTTTTACATATTCTGCTATGCCAATCAATAGATACATTTCGAAAAAAAGTCTCCTCTAACAATTCTTTTTTACCGTACTATGTATTTCTCTGCATACCCGAATAGTAAACTTTCGAGAGTATTTGACTCACACGCCTCCTAATTATCAGAACCAATATTATCATTACCTTTCTGTACCTTACTTTTCTTAAAACCTTTCTTAATCGAAACTGAATAGAAATGAACTAGATCGTGGTACCGGCTAGTCGATTCCTCCCTAGTGGCTAGAGGTCGGCAAATAATAAACGCGACGACGTGTATCGTGCAACAGGGACGTATCGATGTTTATTAATGACGTATTAAAGCAGTAATTAAACGCAAAACGTGCCGTTACAGGGTACACGGACCCCCCTCTCTTACCGTAGCTACCGTCGAGCTCGCAGCTCGCGTTAATTCAACCGATCCAGCTCGTTTGTTCCCCAAACGAGAGAACTTGCGGGAGCATGCGTTGGATAATTAAACGGCGAGCCGCACCGATAATGAGTGGAGGAAATCCTCCGCAGTCGAAATCGAGACGGCCATAATTTATGCAGCGGCAAACTTTGACGTTCCTTCGGGAGAATCCCCAAGCCACGCTGCTTGAAATCGAACGGGAAACGGTGAAACTCGTGGCTCGGATACTGTTCTCGGGACACCGTTTGGTAAAAGAATCATCAAAAAGAGGGTGGTATAAAAGTTTCCTTTTCCAACTTTGTGAAAAAAATCAGTCGCTTTTAAAATTTTGCCAAAACGGAAACAAGAGCAATTACGATACCAAAAAGAATTAAAAAATGGATCAAGTTTTATTTTTATCCAAACGATCCAAACGAAAAATAAAACAGTCTGTAATAATGCAGAAGAAAATTGGTTAGGTTAGGTTAGAAAAAGAAAAGTAGGAAAATAAAAATTGTAGAAATGGGCAACTGCTGAAGTGGGTGGGAATCTTGGAAAGCAAAAAGCGCAGGTAAATAATCCGGGAAATTCGCTGTTCAAAAGAAGAAAGAAGAAAGAAAGGAACAGGAAAAGTGTGTTATCAAGAGCAAAGTGAAACAACTTTGTTCAACCTATCGAATCAATTCTGAACGACCTTGAAAATAACGCTTCTCCGAAATAACAGTCACTCTGAAAACGAGAGCATCTTTCCGAGACGATGTTAGTTACCTTTGCTCTTTCGCCAGCTCCTATTACCAAGTAGAATCTCGTACTTACATGTACGTTTCTTCGTGCTTGGAGAAACTTCCTGGTCACGGACGACCATGGAGGAAGCTCTCGAACTGAAGAGAATTAGTTTCCAGGTATGTTCAAAGTCTCTCTTCAGGTTTCTCCAGATACCCCCTTTTATTCTCAACGAGGTGCAAACACCACCGAGGATGAGTTTAATTTTCAATGTTACTCGTCGTCGCCATTACGTGCACCGAGTTCTCGCAGTATCCCGGCAAATGGGTCTAATTAATAATCATATTGGAATCGGGACTGACTTTTATCCGATCAGAGAAACTTGGAACAACTTAAAACAAATTAATCTTATTATATTGCAGGAGAAAGAATATTAATCGATTCTAATTTAGTATCGTTCCTGTTTTTCACAGAGTGGATCAGTAAAATCTTTCATCCAAAGATAAAACGTAGTTTCTTAATCACAGGAAAGAATTACACGACTAGAATTGTTCGACTAGGCTATTGCAATCGCTGCGTTTTCTCGTGTTCCTCTACGTTGATGCTTTTAATTATGCGCACGGAAACTGAATGGACTGTAATTTTAAAATGCTTCGTTTCGACCTATTCACCAGTGCGGCGCGGCT
Organism: Osmia bicornis bicornis; assembly: GCF_907164935.1. Taxonomy (NCBI): domain Eukaryota; kingdom Metazoa; phylum Arthropoda; class Insecta; order Hymenoptera; family Megachilidae; genus Osmia; species Osmia bicornis. The sequence continues at coordinate 11,124,251 of NC_060223.1, forward strand.
CAACGCGATGCCCTGTATTACGCGCAATTTCGACATTAACTTCAAAGAGACGGCCTCGAAATTTTCCGCCCAGTATATCGCAGCTAATTGCTCGTTCACAAAGTGTCGTCGTTCTTTACATTTTACCTGTTAATTGGGAAAGATGAGTTAACTCGTTAACTTCGAATGAAAGAGCACAGAAACGCGTGTTCGGTACGAGTTTGTATTTCTAACAGGTTGTTTTATGTTTCGACAGGACTATTTACTTTTTTCAAAGGAAATTGTCAAAGGAAAACAATTTAAAAGCTTTTTTCTACATTATAATAGGGTTTGTTTTCACTGTGTTTTTTTAGACAATGATAGATAGGTAATTATAGGTGCACAAATGATAAAGCAGCAGCTGCTGATAAATAATTTTCACTTATATCGTATAAAGTATGTTTAAAAGGAATAAGGCCCTCTGAACCTTCATTTTCTACCACCTACCTTAACATGAAAATCTATCATTTAAAAAACGAAACGACAAAAACGTCTCAAACGCATCCCTTAAAGAAGATGGGCATTTTTTATAATCGCAAGCGGCGATGAACTGACTGCTTTTCCGTCGAATAAAGAAAAACCATGACGCGAAACGACTCGACGCGATCGAGCACGATCAAAAACTTCACATCCTCGGTGGGGGATGTGAATGCGGCAAAGAAACGAAAGAAAAAAAAGAAAAAAAAAAAGGAAGGAATAAAAGCGTTCCGAGAAAGAAAAGCGAGAAGAAGAACTGCTCGGCGGAAGTCGATGCATTAGGAGGTGCATCGCGGGAGAAAAGTGCAAGATGCAAAACACGCGAATTCCTTGGAACTCGAAGACGTAGACAAATGGCGTAGCTCTTCGAGAATCGAGACGAGAGCAATAAACAAGCGGTTAAGAGAGAAGAAAGAAAACGTGGAAGGACGACGAAACGAGCAAGCTGTGAACATTAAGCGTAAGCGAGAGGGTAGGAACAAGGATGTTGAGAAACAAAAATAACGAAGAAGGTCCAGGAACGAGACTGATGAGGGAAAGAGTGAGCCGAGGGATGGGTAAAGTAGATAAGCGGAAGGCGAAAACTGTTGGCGAGAAAAGAAAACCGGCGCGGCGCGGCGACGCGCGGCAACGCGACGGTACAAGAAGAAAGATAAATAGTCGAAAGTAAAGGAAAATAAGGGGATACTTGGGACAGAAGGGTGAAGACATGTTTGCGGAGATTCGGAACTTGTGACCCGTCGCGTCGTCTGTGTATTATTTTCAGAAAAGTTTCGAGAACCTGGAATTAAATTTGTTCGCAACAGATAGGTAAGAAAGAAAATCACGTTGAAAACCACTGTCAAATATCATGCTGCAGCGTAAGCCGAAAAAATAAGTTTGTGAGATAACAGAATGATATGATGTGGCGAATACGGAACACAATATATTATTATATTCACCGATACAGACAGGTACGTATTCTCGCGGGTATCGCGTTCTTTTCGCGACGACATTTAGGATAAGGAATTGCAATCCCGTGGGTTCTTCTGCAGGGAAATGAACCACACGTATAGGTGTCGTGATTGAAACGCATTCGTGTGCTCTGAAAATAGAACGGGAAGGTTTTCGTTTTATCGAAGGAAGGAGGTATTATCGCCGCTGCTCGAAGAATCGAATCTCTGGAGATCATACGTACATATGTATCTAGCTGGATCGTTTCTACACGTTCGATGCTCTTATATTTGTGCATTCATTAAACCTACATAAGTAGGTAGGTAGGTACTTAGTTGCGTATAATTGATACAAGCGCATACGTAGAGTACTAGGATATGTATATAATCCTACCTCATTCATGATGAAATCATAGAAACCTCATCATAGGAAGAGGAAAATTAATGCAATTAATTGACAATGCGTTGAATTATATCGAATTACGTTCAGCAAGAGACACAAAGAGAAATTTTTTCAAACCATAACGTATTAAAATTGTCAACAGTACTTAGCGTTTGATATTATAAATATCAACTAACTATTCTAAATCGACGTTAGTTTAACGAATAAAAAAAAAAAAAAAAAAAAAAAAAAAAAGAGTCGGAGCTAGAAACGAAATAGGTATATCTAATTATTATTTTATTATCTGTGACGAAACTGTTTCCATGGCAAGCCATGAACGAATTCCATCATGATTCGAATAATTCTATGCTTCGTTAACCGCGGCATTTCGCTACATCCGCAGCGGCAATTACTCGAATCCGGACTTTCGTGATTTCCCGCCATTGTCGTGGCCTCCTTCGAGCACCAGGAATTCTTTCAATTGAAGTATTGAAATTCGATAAATTGATTCGTTTCAAGCCGTGTTATTACGTTCTAGGGCGCTAAGGGAGACGGGCTTTTCACTTCTGCCATAAGGTTCTTTGGCAAAGAGAGAAAGAGAAAGAGAGAGAGAGTTGTTCGGTTTCCGTTATTACGTGCTCGCCCTGCAAACCTGTGTCGGTCAAAGCGTATATGTGCGCGCCAAGTAAATTCTGGCTTTACATCGACAATAGATGCCTCCGTTTCTGCCTTCTTTCTGTCTCAAAGGAACCACCCACTTTCTGTTGGCAAAGAAAAATTCGAATGAGAAAGCGGTAGGAACGTAGTGTCTTCTTTTATTGCATCTCTCTCATATGTATAAGAATTGTCTTTTATTTGGGACAATATTACCAACAAAATACACGAAATACATCCAAGCTGGAATTTAAAACGTAAACGTGAAATTTTTAAAACGTAGATTGCTAAGCAAACTCTCAATCTTTTCGAAATTACAAGTCAGCTATGTAGGTTGTGCCTGGCAATACATCTTATCGTCTCCAATTAATAGTAGCTAAGATAGACGCAAGGCTAAATAAAAGGTAAGAGTCTTGACATTGGTGTCGTGACTAAAACACTAAAGCAACCCCTATATCTTCTTGGAAATTGCAACATTATTGAGGCCGTTCAAAGATAAGTCTTATCCTCGTCCGATTGAAACCGTTAATCGTTGAGTTGAAATAAAGCAAGCTTTCCTCTTTACTTTGAACAAAAAGTCAAGATTCGACATTGTTAATTCTTAACAAGAAGATAATAGAAATAATCTTTCAATGTCATGACCAAGTAGGTACTACAAAAAGCTTCAACTTTTTCTTCGAAAATAACTGCTTATTACTCATTATATTTATTTACCGATCAATTCTATTTAAAGAGTAAAGAACATTTTCTGCAAATAGTTTACCTACATACGTGTCGGAAGAGATCAAGAATTGTATTCATCCCTGAAGAGGTTAACGACCCCAAAGTGTTTTCTTTTTCTCTAAAACAATTTGTCCTCTTTTTTTATTTCTTCAAGCGTCGCGTCGATTTCGAAGGACCAGATTTCCAGTTCGCCAGTAATATTCTCATAGTCGGGATACACTTTTCCATCGGGTTATTTATTTTCTGATATATGCACCGAGACCGAGAATACATCCACTTGCATCAGCATCGAATTTCTTCCGTTGCTTTCCGTGCCAATTCGTTGAACCGGAAAACGTATCAAACCGAGCGAACCTTATTTTCCCAAGCATCGACTGCTGGTCCCACGAGTATCCTTCTATCGGATATTCAAACCGTAGATCGTTCTTATCTGCACGTTAAGCGAAAATCATTCGGCTCGCTTAAACGTTGTTGCCTTCTCTTCTTTCTTCTCCGTCTCGTGCCACTGCAAAACGGAACTCGTTGTCGGATTTAATTAAAGTGAAAATTGTCGCCCGACGAGAATCGTTTCCTCTCTTTGGAGGTGGCGATGAGGACTACGACGACGACGACGACGACGACGACGACGACGACGACGACGATTTCTCGTGAAACAAGACGCCTCTATCCCCTCAAACAAATCGTCCTTTCAATCGGACATAGATTCATTCATTCATTCATTCATTCATCCAGTACTATTATACAATAGTCTCTATGAAATGTGCTTCAATTGATATCCAACAGTGAATATTGTTTGAAATATTTTTTTCTTTTATTGTTTGTTGAAGGTATTTGCACAGCGCACTTTAACAAAAGTAAGAAACTTGCCGTCCCTGTTCTTGGTGTGTGCCTTCTCGGAAATGGATTTTCAATCGAAATAGCAGCAAATGAAAACGATAGTTTCGATAGTGATCAATTTTGACAGAAACAAAATCTCGAGAATCGTTCTAAAAGTAAGAAGAATTTAAAATTAAAAGAAAGACAATAAAAAAATGGTGGTTGGTGCAGAGTATTTAAAAGAAAATATTCCCGTAAAAATTAGAACAAAAGGAATAGAATAAACTAACCTTTCGAAGTTTCAGAATTAAGAAAAGAAGAAGAAGGAAAAAAAAAAGAAGTAGAAACAATGCAAGGAATCTTGATAGCGCCGAATTCTCTCTGCTCAACAATGTTTTCTATTGTTCTGTCGTGAAAATTGCTCGGGAAAATCGGGATATTGTGCCCAGTTTCGCACAATACCTTACAGAGCAACACGAAACGCATTCCAACCAGCGCATTATCATCGACACATGGCGAAATAAATTAACGAGCAACAAAAGCACCACCGATAACCTCTGCTGTCAACTCGCTGAATTCGCTGCGGTCTGTTTAAAAAACAACCATACGCCGCGCCATTGCGACCGAAGGATCGTGAATCATGAATTTTCGATACGCAATTATAAAATAGGCAACCCACAGCTGGAAAATTACCGTCTGTCGCGGTATAATATTAATTTCAAAATATTAATAAGTAAACGTGCTAAAAAATCAAAAACTTTCCGATTTTTGCAACAATAGAGAAAGAAAAAAAAAAGTTCTTTTTCAAAACGGACACGAGCACCGTTTCAAACATATCTCTATCGTATATCAAGCCGGCGAAAAAATGACCAAATGCGTGTATGTATTATACATATTATACATATACATTTCGTCTGGACAGAGAGTGTACCTACACGTTATACATATACATATAGCATTCTCTACGGGCGATGTTGCTCATCCAGCGTTGTTGCAGGGCCCTTGCTGCACATCCGGTTGCACTCTGCGCAACGGCGATAAGTGCAGGGACGACAACGGGTGCAGGGACGCGAGCTTTTGCGACGGTCGTGGTCCCCAGTGCCCACCATCCATCAACAAACCTAACAAGACCATATGCAACGAGGAGTTCGTCTGCTACATGGGGGTGAGTATATACCCGACGTTTTCCCGCTTCCATTCTGTTCCAACCCCCTTCTCGACCGAATTCTATATCGTGTCTCACCTATTCATGCAACATCGTTGATGTACGAGGTGAAAATTTACAAAAGTAGTCAGGTCCATTTGCTTGTCGAATTCTCTGAGAAAACTGTCCTCTCGTATCTACGATTATAGAGACCTTCAGATGCTTTTTAATGTTTCAAATGTTAATAAAAATAAATCATATTCTTCTATTTTCATGTTATATTTACCCTTTGAATGAGGTTTCAAAGGAAATTGACAGGACCCATGTAGTTAGGTAATATGTAATTTCGATCTCACTGTAGATTGTCAAGCTTTCTGAAAATTCTCCGCGTGACGTGTCACGGTTTTATTAGCCACCATGCTCGCGATCGAGATTTTTTCGGCAAATGAATATTCTTCCAAGGATCGAAGGATATTCCATTCTACGTAGGTATTATATACATATACGGTTTTAAATCTACCCTCGAGACGCTATACGCGCGAGATAGAAAAGGAAACCCTACCGCGTAGGCAAATGCCAGGCGTATCTACATAATACATACATATGTACATTTCGAAATCGCTCTCCAAGGATTCTTCTCTGAACCGAACGTAAGATATCCAAACGCGTCTACAACATTACTTGTTCGATTTTGAAAGCTTTCCTAAAGCTTTTACCAATCGTTCGATTATGGTTAATGAAAAATTTCGCGCAATTTGTTACAAAAATGGCATAATATCATCAAGCTGAAAAAATTTGAAAGCCGAAATCGCTCGATTTTCAGGGAAATTTTTCATAAATTCCTCGTAAATTCATTTGGTTAAAGAGTAACTTTATATAATATTATCGTCTGTACAATCTGTTACGATTTCTATCATATAATATGATAGAATCGCGGAAACAATAAGCAAAATGAAATACCAGTTTCGCGATAAATTTAATCTGATTATCATTGGATCACCACTATTATCATAAGGTTAATATTTTTCTTTCCTAAACGTGTAAGAACTAAAAACAATCAAGCGTTGCATCTTTCGCTGGAACAGAAGGTGATCAACAAAGGAAATGGATTGCCAAGCAAGGCTATCTCCCTCCACTTGCAAGTAGAAACATTCGATTACGGTCGGCCGAGCGGAAAACGCGTTTCAACCACACGCTACACACGCGCAACAGTTCGACTCGGTATGCACCAGTGGCCAGGAATCGATACTCCCAAAATAGTAACTTTCTAATCTGCAATTACAATAATGTAACGGAACGGAACGAATCGAGACAACAGAGGCAGTCGGCTGCCTTTTGTAATTCGCTTTACCTTTTTCGCGCCGTCGCGCGTCGGCCGACTATCAAATATAACGACTTGATTGTTCTTAACGCACCATAGCACAGCACAGCACACCTCATCTCATCTCATCTCATCTCATCTCATCTCACCTCACCATACCACAAAACGAAGAAAATATTCAGGTACAATGCTGGCTTAATCGTAATATACATATATGTATAAAAAAAAAAAAAAACAAGAAATACCTAAGTAAAGAAAATTTTACCCTATTCCAATGGCGTGACAGCAGATTTTTTTTATTTTATTTATCGTCGCTCTATTTGTAAAGCGAAGGAATGTTTCAGTTATAAGGATGAGATATCTTTGATGATGCTGGAAGTTAAGTTACCTGGTATTCAAAGGTTTACACACGTTGCTTGACACATTATCGGGTTCTCGCATTGCTTGCAGGAATGCACCGGCAGCATTTGCCTGGCTTACGGTCTGGAATCCTGTCAGTGCATCGCTGGGCCCGAGGATCCTCCTACCAAAAGCTGCGAACTGTGTTGTAAATTGCCAGGAGAGGATCAACCATGCCGGTGAGAAACTACATATATCTCACATGCTTTTCGACGATCGTGTCTCGCGAAACTAAAGCAGAAACAACAGAATGTTCCTTTTTCTAATTGCGACAATTATTATATCTATTATTCGCTTACCTAAACAAGCTTAACTGATTGTAAGTAACATAATACATACCTTATCGCGTTGATCTTGCGAGTTTACTATGGATTCGTAATACGTTGAACTTACAATTAGTCGAAAATATTTCATCTGTTGCAATCGTGGAGGAACGAAACTGTTATCTCGAATTCAGAGGCGTCATTGGAAACGCGTCTATCTGTTTGCAGATCATCGTTCACATGGAATTCAGCGCCCTACGATATTCCTGACATGCTGTCGAAACCAGGCACGCCGTGCAACGATTACAATGGCTATTGCGACGTCTTCCAGAGATGTCGTGAGGTAATATTCTAATATCCAAGCAATGCAATTCACGTTCGCGTCGACTGAATAGGAAACCAAAAGAAATTTGAAATTTCACTGACATCTGTTCCATTATTGCATCCCTTTTTTTTATTTACAATAAAATTAATTAGATTATTTTTTAATATTTATCCTATTCGAATTTCATAAAAGACGAAAGAAATAACGATGGCTTTAGGTGGATCCCAGCGGACCTCTGGCAACTTTGAGACGGCTTCTTCTATCGGATGCCAGCTTAGCGAGCTTTCAACGCTGGTTGGTCGATCGTTGGTACCTCCTTGTCGTCGTTACTTTCATTTTACTGCTACTTCTGGTAAGTAAAAATATCACCGACCGGCAGTACCCTCCTTTTCCCTACATTATCTACAGTTAAGTAAACAATTTTTGGACCTCGCTTGATTTGGTTTGCAGAACCGTTTCGCTGGACAATTTCTAGGCAAACATTTCAATAGTCGATGGTTCTTCAAACGAAACCCCATTCGTTTTCACAGCAAAACGAAACAAAAACAATTCCCTCCTCTATTTCAAGCATTTCTGACGGATCGAAACTACTTTTTTTTTTTTCTACATCGGATGTAGCTGGAACGGTCGGCACAAAAACACCATTGACATATAGAATATCCGTGTAAACCCAATTATCCGACTTGTCAATTAATAAAAATTGCACAGATGCATAAAAGACACGCCGGTAACAGTCGTCGAGCATTCAACTGTCGCCGAATAAAAATAAAAAGTATTGCAAATATTACGTGGAAAAAAAAAAGAAAAAGAAAAAGAAAAAGAAAAAGAAGAAAGAGGTTACAATCCCATTCCATTCGTTTTGTTTTGTCCAACTGGTATCTAAATATGTACCGCGAAATATTTTGCCGATTTCTGTATTTTTCGTTTAATCAATTTCAATTTGAGCTCAATACAAATGGATTCCATAAGGGTTTATATTTTTATCTTTATATGTTTTATCCAAGTCAGGATAAAGTCAGGAAAAAAATGTGATTTACCTGTGATCGCATCCTTTGATAGTAAGATGCAATCGTATTAGGGAATTGCAATTAAGTGCGGGATGATGTCGCTCAAGATATATTGTAAATTCGATTTCACGCAAGTTGGCGGCGTCGCAGCACGGAAGTTGGCCAAAGCAGCCGGAAATTCATCCGGAGATAGGATTAGAGTGGTGACAGTAACACGACGCTGCCAGAAATTATATTATAAACCGTATCCCCTGGTAGCTGCACGAAAGATAATGTAACCATAAAACTTTTCCTCGAGAAAGCGCTGTTAAGGCGAGACCGGAGATAGCTTCTTATAAAACAACTAAAATACTAAACAAGTACAAATTACTCCCCTTGCGATACATGTAACTTACCTACTTACTTATTAGTCGAGTATCGGGTACATACAACTCGATGTACTCGAAAATCTTATCCAAAATTTATCCAACAATTCTCAGCTAATTGTCTAATTTTATTAAATTTCTTCTCTGTTACAGATGTTCGTAACGCGTCTAGTGAAGAAACGTCGCGACAATCGTTTAAAAATCTCTTCGACCATGGACAATCAATCCAATACGAACGACGAACCATCGAAAGAATCTTCTTCCTTACGAAAAATACAATCCATGAACATCTCTAGACTAAAAAGAAGACTGGTGGAGGCGATGAAGAGTATAATAGCGTCTCCCAGACGAAAAAAGGAACCGTTTGCGCAAGGAGATTCATTCTTTTCGCGAATATCTCAACTGTTGGTCAGTGATTCGTCTCGTACTCGTTCTGAGAAACAATCCTCGAACGAAGTCGAACAACTGTACAAAAATAATGATGAAATGACGAAAAACGACGCTGATTGTGAGGATACTTCGGTGAGACAAAAAGTTGCGGTCGAAAGGACGACAAGGGTCGTCGTCTCGAAGAGTAAGAACGATGGCTGGAGACGATTCTCTTTATTGTTGGTTGGTAATCGTGGTACAAGTTCCTTTTTGGGACGAAGAAAATTGAACAACGGTAAATCGATGAGTGGACAGACTTGGAGGAAAAGCGTGCAAGTTGATAAATTCTGCAATACGACGAAGACGATCGTAAATCCGTGTAGAAAGGTGGATAGGTACCAAACGGAACCTCTGATGGTGCCTGACACACCGCCGGACACTCCTGGTGACACTTTGGAAAGGAGGGTTCAGACATCTGATTTAACTGAGCTATTGGCTGACAGTTAGTTTGGAAGGAATCTGTGATTAAAGTTATGGGCTCATGATCGATTGGAATGTATTTATGCGAACCATTCCGTGGAAATATTGATTGTAAGTTGTCTTCTTAATCCTTAAAATTTTTATAATCTTTTTTCAACTCACTGATCATTTTTTCCCAGCTTCAAATTATAAGCTAAGAAAATTCGTCAAATGTCGAATATCACATACATATGTATGTACCTATACATATAACTATATTAATCTAAAATTCATATTTCATCGCGAACGTCCATAGCACACAAACGGTTCAAGTTGGCTACCAAAATTCTTCTTTAACTTTAAACTAACGTAACAAATATTAATTGGGATACTATAAAGAAAATAGATTATTCTAACACTCGACGGAAGCTTTTACTTTGATTTGAACAATCGTAAAGGTCCCCACGGTGTGGTTTGTACGATAAAACGGTCAAGTTTGAGGAGAACTTGCGACGGAAGTCCGTGTGTAAATATTGTACACAGAATCTTGTAACGATATCATGGTAGATTAGTTTATAGAATAAGGGTGAGAAGTTCGCGTAGGGCCGACAGTTTGCGTAATCGGAGTGGATTCTTGTAATTTCTGTAGTTCAAACAGCTCTTCGCGTAGAAGCGGACCAAAAGTAGAGGGGGAAAAAAAAATATGATCGTCCAGCGCTAAAATCGTAGACGTGTATATAAAAAGCGATTCATTGTTACTGTAAAATAAAACAGACGTTATCATTCGTTTACTAACATCCAGTCAACTGATGTACTTCAGCTTCCCTGGTTTCCTTTCATTCCGTTTACACTTATTGTTAGTTGTTGTAAGTTGTTATTATTTTGCATTCTTAAATGCAAAATCCAAAGCTCAAACATTTTTCTATTAAATAATATATTCAACGGATAATTAGGATATTTGTTACATGATGTTTTTTTCATTAAAATTCTACGATTCGTTTGAATAAAACTATCCGAAAAATTATACTAATAATTTAGTATCATCAGCAACTATGGTTTCAATTACTTTCCAATATTTACTTACATATATTTAAAAAAAAAAAAAAAAAAAAAAAAAGTATACTTACCAATATTCTTCTGATTGATATATCTTCTCGTTAATGAATGTGTGCTGAATAATAACGAAAGGTAAGTTTATATGTTTATTAATTTAGAAAACGTAATATATCTGGAAATGTAATAAAATGAAATCCGACAAATAGTGATAACGACCAACAGGTCATAAAATTCTGTAAATTCTATCAAACATTCGGTACAGTCATAACCAAGAATCGTTCAATAGTAGAAACTTACCTCGTGCGATTCTGTATCTCGGTAGTACTCCACCATTCGGCTTTGATTCTTGGTTATGACTGTACCGACCCCTGCTCAGCTGACGTTCGGTCGTCGGTGCTGAGCGGATTGCAGGTTTCTGGCGCTTTTTACTCGAATTTTTAAACGTTAATAATTGGAAAACAAAGCCATAAACGCTATTTCGTTATTCTTGATTTTCGTCTCATTTTGATCCCTAGAATCACCCCTTAAAATATTGCCCACCTGTTGTCGAACACCCTGTATATACATATATCTATCTATCATCTTGTGGGATTTTGTGTTTCACGATCTGAAATACCGACATAGCTTAAAACAATTCATACCATGTGGCGACCTCTGCTGATGGTCGACCGTCTCGCCGAAGCGTACACTTCCGATAAATTTACCGCGACATCTACTTCCGGGAAAAGCGTCGTTTTCCCGTTACGGATGGAAGTTTTTCCATTCTCGTGGGGACGTTTGAAGCGGTAGCTTTGTGTTTTGAGAAACTTTGTATTCCGTTCGTGGGTGTTATCATCAGAGAATTTAAAACCGTTGTTGAGCGTTCTAAGCTGTGTCAAGTGCATTAAGACCAGTTAAATATACATCGTAATTACAAATTTATAATAATTGACAATTAATAAAACTCTATATGAAAAGCGGTAGTGAGCTTGTTTTCCATCAATTGATAAAGTAGGAATCCTAACTCCTAAGGAATCACTTATTCCTACAACCAGTCGTTTAGTTGCGCCCTCTACGATTAGGAACGGTAATTTTAATATACGAAACAAGTAAATAAGTAAATACTCAGATAGTAAATGCGAACAATCTCGGCATCAAAACCAAGATTATAATACCGTACCCATACATTTAAATACCTATTTACTTTTATTAGTGTATATATAACATTCAATAACTGTTTGATCTTCGATAAATTATAGAAATAAAAGTTACAGTAAAACACATTAGTTACTTCTCAGTATCGTATTCTCCACGGTCCCCTGTGAACCCAAGGTGAGGTTAGGTCTGCATGTGCAGTACACAGTCGGTATAACAGTCGTGCTTGTTTTTTTATCGTATCTCGCCAGAAGTATGGATAGGTCGTAGTCACTGCTTTGTGTTTTAGGATATTTATACATACTTACGGATTTATTAGATCCGTAGAAGTTTTATCGTGTAGAAATTCATGTGTTTTGAGATGCGAATGCACGTCTTTTACGATGTAATTCACATGCATTTTGGCACATTTATATCTATGTTGGCATATATGTATGTATTACTACCGTGTTTTATGATATGGTTGTGTGCAATGGTCTGATTGCTCATTTGTATGCCTACAATTTATTCAACTCAATTACAAGTTCTATATCTTTAATTTTTGCGGGTACTTAATAAAATAAAAAATGTTTCATACAAATAGGAATACATTATGTATGTAATGCAACAGTCACCCTTATTTTATATGTACAATGTATTATACTTTACTACCTAATGAGTTGTAATATGTTTTGTAATATAGATTCAATGTCGTCATCGTTATTTGTTACTTTTAAATCCCACGTGTCTACGTCATCCAAGTTGCACTCAGTTTCTGAATCATCGATACCTGTATAACATGTATTGACAGGCATGTACTATAAGAATTTGAAGAACACAATGTCAGTTCGTGTAACATTTTGTCTTGTTAGTATACCTGGAGTAAAAATCCATCCCCGTTTCTCCCTAACTGCTTCATCTGAAGTGATACAAATTGTTTTGCAGACTTCTTTAAAATTCTCTAGAAACCATTGTATATCAGTTTTTCTGCGTACATCACTTATTATCCATATTGACTTACTATAAGCTATAAAAGAAGTTTATGTAAAAGAGAGATACAATATTATTTCTTGTATTAAAAACAATTATCTACCATTATACATGTTTACAGCTGCGCGACAAAAGTAGCCATAATCTTGATTTCTGATACTTTCTCCCCACTTTGCCATTTTAAAACGATAATTTTCTTTATATTTTCCATCACCCATAAGTCGATCAAGATCAAGACCTAACGATTTAGCCCAGTGCAATTTAATTGGTCCCGATAATTTTATAACAACGCTATCATCAGGACCAATTCTGACAATAAAGAAAAGATATATCGATAATCATAATAGATTAAAGTTTCATTATAATCGTCATTATCACAATCACCGCAAATAACTACATTACCTGTACTATCGTTACGGGTTTATTACCTTTCCTGTACAGCGTTTGCAATATAATCTTTGCCACATTTTCGTTTTCCACTAAATAGTAAAATCGTTCGTGGTTTCAATATATTTTCAACGCTTTTTGTAGTATAATCTTCGGTAACATGACCAGCCGCCATTTCATACTACAATACTGTATGTACATATATTATACATACATACATACATATTTAAGTATGTATTTATATAATACCTACGTAGGACATTTAAATATCGTGTATAGACGTATCTACGTACGATTTGAGACCAGCTAAATTAATGCATGTATACGTTTTTTTAATTAAATCATTTAGATACGCGTTTCAATACAAAATAATATTTTTCTCTAATTGCGACTGGGTTTTATTTCATTTTAGCTCACCACTATAAAACGATTTCTTACTTTACGATCTTTAAATATTCAGACTTTAAAATATAACAGCGTCAAGCAAAATAATAACGTTTAAGAAAATATCGTTAAATCAGCACGGAACAAGCTTGTTTTTTAACTTTTATTATAACAAATTTGTTTACATACAAAAAGATTTATTTTGTACCCTCACGTTTGGCCTCTCGCAAGGCCTTACGTTTCTCTGCTCTTTTCATTTGCTCTTTCGGTTTCAAATTATGTTTCTTTGCAAAACGTTGATTCCTTAGAAATTTCAAGTCCATCTAAAAAATATCAGAACATATAATAATGTACATACATATGTATGCTAAACATATAATAATATTATTCTATTATAATTCCAAACTACAGTTATAGCAACGAAATTATAAGAATTTAATTGAAAAAATTAGAGACATACGCCTAGTGTGGATTCATGTCTGTAACGTTTAGGTTTCTTGATACCATTACGATGAGCTTTGCGATCTGTAAACCAAAAAGAGCATATCTTAATACATTATTACAATTAAGTTTTAAATTGTATACTTCAAATTTTAATACACAAAACTTGGTATAAAACATTTTATACTTACTCTGATTATGATTAGTGTGATTTTTAGACTTTGCCATTTTCTCGTATTAATCGGCCTAAAAGAACAATAAGTATTATCAGTTCCAAAATGATGTATTCAAATTGAACATAAAAATAATAATATTTGGGGTTAAGTGTTTTGTTACAGAATTGATTTGCTTCAAAAACTTATTAAACACGGTAAAGAGAAGAAAGAATACGAGAAGCTAAGACAGAATAAACTTGTTTAATATTCGAGAACAATTCCGAAACGCTATACCATTGATTATTTAAAGATTACATTGATACTTTGCAACATACCTTTACTTACGTCAACTACTCACGACAATCGAAGAAAGAAGACATGAAAAATGAAAGAAGAAACGGATGTAGACTGCAGCGCCATATGCTCGTTTAATATTTCATAGGTATCGGCTGATAGCCGAATATACCGAACAATGTCCAGCGGGGCCGACCGATGTTACGTTAGTCGGGAAGAAAGGTCTCGCCATTTCGCAACGAAAAATTTTCAATCATTCGCATTTATGTTATTTTTGCAACTATTTGTTCGGTGCCAAATTTGGACACAGATTACGTCAGTAAGTCAAACGCGATCTCACTGAAAACTTGCGTTACAATCCAATAAAACGAAAAAGTAAATAATAATCATTTGTATTATATATAGATATTTGTGTATTACACAAGTTTAAGATAATAATCACACTTTTATGCAATTACACCTGGAAATTCTATTCACGCCGAAAAAACATAAAAGCGCATAACTGCGCGTTGACATGGTAACAAAGAAAATCGTCATAAAATATATATATATATATATATATGTACAGTATTTGCCAATTATTTAAATTTCACAATAACCGTTTGTGATAAACGGCCTGTTCGATTCGATCCGGTCTCTTTGGTAGGATTTAATGAAAATGCCGATGTTAACATAAACCTGATGGACTGAATGCATCTTATAAATTGTCCTTTCAACAACCATAATCCACAAAAATTAAAACTACAGGTACACGAAATAATTACATAATACTTTTTTTTAACGTTTTCATTCGAAAACATGGCGCAAAAGGAAGATAGTATGTATTTTAAATTAAGTTCTGCATCTGCAGATGAATGAATCTTAATAGTACGTGTACTTTCCTGTGGACACATCAATGCTTCACATTTACGTTTAATATTTACATAATTTTTTAATATACATATTATATCATTAAGTTACGAAATGCGTAGTTACCTACGAAATACTATGATTTATAAACCATAGATTTGTTTGTGTAATATAATCCAATCTAGAATTTTTTGTTGAATTTGTCTTTTTTCTGATAATACCTTAGCAGCTTTCTGAAATTTTTCTTCATTTCTGCGTACGTACATCTTTGCATCTTGTTCTAACTGACTAATTTTTTCAGGACGTATTTCTACCATTGACAACATTTCGGTCAAGTACGGATTAAACCGAAAATAAACGTGTTCCGGTAACAAATCGTTAAGCATCGTGTGTACAGCTGCATAATAAAATAATTGTTGGTATTATAAAAGTTAGAATTAATTCAATCCATTCGGATGATTTTTATTTTTTTTGTTTCGTTACAATATGTATATTGTAAAACGTTACCTTCCGTATCAGTTGCGCTATCTAAAATTTTATAAAATTTATCTTTCCAACTTGAAATCACAACATCCATAGAGTCATTATTGTTTTCATAAATTCGGTTTGGCGTTCGTCCAGTTCCAAATGAAACAACACACTGAATTGGATTATTTGGCCATAATTGTTTGGCTTCGTGTAAAGCAACAGCGCATGGATTATTTACGAGTATACCTGTGTAATTGGAAATGAAATATTTCAATACGTTTATCACTCGTATAAAGTATCTGCTTTGTTTTCTTATTATTTTTATTTTACGAAAACGATCATTTTTACCTCCATCTTGATGAAGGTATTCACCGTGTTTAAACTCTTCGAAATAACTAGGCGCTGCCGCAGACGCTCTTACAGCTTCCCACAATTTGTGTTTGTGAGATCCTATGTATTGACTTTCCACTCTATATGGCAAAGTATAATTTCTGAATACATAACCCATTACACGCGCATGATTTACTATAGCTGATATAGCTGAAAACTAAAGAATGCTTGTCATGTATAATTTAACAAATTTTTTATCTTCGATATTTGTAAGAAAATACGTAAAACTTGTGCGCTAACCCAAACCTGATATGTATGTACATATATACCTTTGGAACAGTTGGATCACGTACAGTTTTTATAAGGGTTTTATCTCCCAAATGTTCTTGCAATATTTTCTCCCACAGTGCAGTATCATAATATCCATGGCTCCATACTAAATTACTTGTACCTTTTATAGCACTTTGAGTGAATACTTTAGCGCTTAATTCCTTGTATAATTCCGATATTTCGTTTAATGATTTTCGTTTATGTCCTAAACAAAATTTCATCGTTTAGAGATAAACATATAGACATAAAATATGAAATTATTAAGACAATTACATTGTAATATAAAATATAAAAAATTTTGCGTTAAACGAATACGCATTGTTAGGTATTGAAATGGAAAAAAAAAAAAAAAATACTAATGGCAAACAGGCATATCTTAGCCAATAATATAATTATAAACTACTAAGAAATCTGTATGTACCTAAAATAACTGCAAGAATTGCTCCTGTACTCACACCACATATATAATCAAACATCTCGTACGTTTTCTTGCCTGTTAACTCCTCAAGTTTCTTCAACATTTCTATGACTAATACACCACGCATACCGCCTCCATCAATAGAAAGAATTCTAATACCTTTACCAGGCAGTGGATCGGTATAACCTAATACTGCTAATGCTTCTCGAACAGATGCTGTAAAATTTGTATCTTTGAATTAACAAGATTCAATTCAATAGGATAATGATTTAATATCGCGTCATACCCATTATTTCTTCATCTTTAGTTCGATGGCGAATGTTTAACAACAGTTGAATTGCACCTTCTTTTATAGCGTAATGCCTTGCTTCAGGATATTGATCAATGTGTAATAAAAAGTCTTCAATTCTTCTCCAGCGTGAAGCATTGGACTCAGCACTTACAATACTGTTTAAAATATGACGCGTTCTAGATGCAATACTATGCATTGGTATATTTTTCTGAACATTTATCTTCCACTTTGGTTGAACAATCAACTTAGTTGCTTTACTTTTAACAGTTAGTTTAAATATGAACATATCAAAAGCTTGAAAGAAAGCATGAGTTTTCGTGTCAGTTGGCACGTTACCATTAATCATTGTTTCCTTGCAAATTTCCTATAACAACCATGAAAAAAATCAATAAAAAATCACATTTTTACATGTTATACATACTTTTCACATACTACTGGAAACACACAACATACTTTCTCATGTTTAATATAATCGGCCGATAATGTTTCACCTTTTCCAGACTGTAATGTAATCTTCTCAGTAGACGTTTTGTTATTATCGGACTGGTCAGAGCTTAACGCTTTATCGTCGTGCGTAATCTTCCACAGTTCAGTTGGCGAGAATCTTTTCAAAGCATTAATTTGTGAATATGTCACTTTTTGCAAGAAATCAAGCCAATTCTTGAATAGAATTATTTGTAAATTTTTATTATAACCAGATTTATTCAAATAATCCTTCAATTGTGTTAAAATTTTTGAATGACTCTGCATAGACATTTTACTATTCCCCACAATAATATTTATACTATTAAGCAATCTATTATCGTTTATTTTTTCACCGTAATTCTTATCTCGATCACCATTCGTTAATCGTCTGTAATAAAAAAAAAAATAACATTATACATTTAACTCCGTATCACAATAGCAATAGAATTATATATTTCTTTACTCTTGATTAAGTTGGAAATATCGTTGCATCGAGATGTTAATTGAAATTAATACAAGACAGATAACCTACAAGAATTAAAATAATGAAATGTTATTTGTAAGTAATTACCTTAGGATAAGGTATTTTTATCGCTAGTTGCTCACAAAGTGAATAAAACAGTTACGAAAGTCTTGTAGTGAAACACGTAAAGATATCGGATGTGATGCGGCTGTCAAAATCAGCTGGTGCGCATAATGTCGAAAAATGTATCAAGTGCTAAATTTAAAGATGCTTTTTCGAGAAGCAAGACAGTTATTTGTTAAGGAGAACTATTATTAATTTGGTTGAAAGTTCCACGTACTCTGTACGCGCATTTAAATAACGTACACAATTACTACTATGCCATTATATATATGATACACAATACGTTTCATAAAGCACTATGTATGTACATTTGATGCACGATGCAAGCGCTATACTTTGTACGGCACGAAGAAAGGCAACAGATAATTCACGAAGATTGTTTGATTAAACGCAAACTGGTTAAACTTTGTCTTAGGGGCCCAAAAATTTGTGGTTAAAAATGATGAAATCTTGTAGTTTTTGACCTGAAAAGTCTGCAATGTAAGTTAAAAGTGTAGGAAATCAATAGTTTACAAGATACGAACACATAAAAAAATGTATTTATGTACTTGGCGTACTTTGACAGGTCAGTACGACGCCATATTGACTCTTCCCTCCAACCGATATGAAAAATGTACATATATACATAGTAACATCGTTTGTTTGGTCGGATAGGAGTATAGTGCGGAGAAGATTGAAAGAAATTGTTTAGAAGGAGGCTACCGCAAGAAAGGTTGGGTTACATAGCAGGAGCACAGAGGGAAAGGGTAGTAACAGGGGATAGTGGATAGCAGTAAGGATAGCAGCATGTCTGAAATTTAAAATACCCTCTTCGACACCGTAACCGTTACATGGTAGAAAATTATCGTAACATGCTAGGAACCCAAAAGAAACACTTATATTTCGATGAATTTAGAATATCGATGGCATTCCGATTTAAAAAAGTTGGAAGAAACAGTTTTGGCCCATTTTATGCAAATTAATACGAAACAATTGTACGGTGTCTCCTTTTCCGATAGCAATATATTATGGTAATGCAAAACCGAACTTGAATGATTTTATACGTGAATTAAATGATATTTTCGATCAGGGATTATTTTACAATAATACTTATTTTAAAGTAGATGTAATATGCGTTACGTGTGATGCACCTGCAAGAGCATGTTGAAAAAATGTGAAGGGACATATAGGTCGGAATAGCTGTGAAAGATGTACAGAAGCGGGTACATGTTATAAAAAAGGAATTATCTATGAAAACCATAATGCTAGTGCTCGGACACATTCTGATTTTGAAAAGTTCCGCGACATGAACCAGCATCAAAACGATAAAAGGATCGCTTTATTAAATCTATTTTCGCCCTTAGTAATCAGTGATGTACATGTTACATTAATTACTATATTTGACCATCTCGTATCTTTTCACCTATGGCTTGTTCGTTGTAGCCATTGGTTACTTGCGTGTGCCCCTCTATACGCCGTGCAGTCTATGTTCAGTTAGGTGTCATGGCGTCTTCCCATGTTGTAGTTGACCTGTCGTTTACTTAATTGTATTTGTGCTTCGATATTTAAGTTGTCTATTCTTGTTGTTTACATTGTAGAATTTTAATATTAGTGATTGCATTGTTTAACATTTATTGAACGGTCCGTCACCTTGTACTATGTACTAATTTTGTATTCATTTCAGGTAAACTATATTTGGATTTTATTTGGTTGAATGATCACACTCCCGATGAGAGAAGAAATGTATCTCGTCCGTTACATTATAAATAGCTATTTTCCTAAGGTAAGGTAATTAGTTTGTATACATGATTTTTTCCCTTTACATGCTGTAGACTTATTAAGCGCTCCTCCAGAAATGAGGCAGACTTCCTTGTACGTAACAGGTATGTGTTGTATTTTTGAATGGTTTTCATTTATTAATTTATTGTGTTTCGTTTGTAGCATGCTATCATCTAATATGGAGGACGGTATTCTATTTACTGTAAATTTGCACTGGACCATGGGATAAATCATCTAGTTACGCTCCCCAAGGGTAAGCATGTTTACATTATTTTGTTTATTTGTATCATTTACTTGTACGCTTGTAAGTACCATCAGGTTTCAAGCACCGTTTGTTGTTGCACAATTTGTTATTTGGTTCCTTTATCGGTTGTGGGTGGTGTTATTCATTGTTAAATTCTAATTATTTGTAAATGTACATACAAGGATTGAATAATATATAAAATGATACAAATAAATAATAATTGATATATTTATTATAAATGTATATACATATATATATATATTAATAAATAAGTTGTAGAAAGGTAATTTGTAGCATATGAATTGCTCCATTTATGTAAGTAATTAGTTAGTATTTTCGTATTATTCATTTGTTTATCAGTGATTATTATTGATTACTTTTTATTGTTGAACGTTAAGTACACATACACATATATACACTTGTTCTGTTCCAAAAGACTGTTATTGGTATAAGACTAATCCTTAAATTTTTTAGATGTCATTGAAAAGAGCATATCGCATTATACAAGAGCGACGTGCAATTTTGTCTGATTCCGATTCTGCGAGTGAAAGGCGTAAGTGGTAAGTACTGATGATTATTACGTTTGGTTATAATATATATATAATATATAAGTGATTTAATTTGTTATTTTGTAGTGGCAAGAAGAAGAAGGCAAGCTTAAGAAAAAAATAATGTATATAAAAATATTTCCAATGTATACAATAAAATGTAATGTGCTTTTCTATGCTTGATTAGAAAAAAGGATTTTCATTTACAGTTAAAATATAATGTTTGTAATAAAATTGTATCTGTTGAAAGGAATTATATCATGTTTGATACGATTTGAATACTTTACAAGCTTAGAAAGTAATTTTCAGAACAACTAATGTATATGAATTGTATATAAGTGTGAGGTGGAAATACGTGAGAGTTATGTTAACTGTTGGTTTATTTATAGTCCGGTGAATACTAATAAAAATGTGTGAGGTAGAATAATTGTTTGAGATAGATTAGTAATGTAAAATAAATGTTTCTAAAATATAAAGCAAATATCGATAGGATATAAAATAGATATTTGAAAAATGTAAATTCAATATTGAAATAATATGAAATAGATATGTTGAATCTAAAGAAAGAAAAAATTGAAAATAAAATTGAAACGTTTGAAATTGTACACGCGTTGTCTGAGATGACACTGTTCTGTGTGCACTTTAAAACGTTTTAATTTTATTTGAACATCTGTGTATTTGCATTTGAAATATGTATTTAATATTATTGAAATGTTGAATTTATATTGTTGAAGTATCCGTGTAATATTTTAGAAATATGTATTTAATATTATTGAAATGTTGAATTTATATTGTTGAAGTATTCGTGTAATATTTCAGAAATATGTATTTAATATTATTAAAATGTTGAATTTATATTGTTGAAGTATTCGTGTAATATTTTCGAAATATGTATTTAATATTATTAAAATGTTGAATTTATATTGTTGAAGTATTCGTGTAATATTTTCGAAATATGTATGTAATATTATTAAAATGTTGAATTTATATTGTTGAAGTATTCGTGTAATATTTTCGAAATATGTATTTAATATTATTAAAATGTTGAATTTATATTGTTGAAGTATTCGTGTAATATTTTAGAAATATGTATTTAATATTATTAAAATGTTGAATTTATATTGTTGAAGTATTCGTGTAATATTTTCGAAATATGTATTTAATATTATTAAAATGTTGAATTTATATTTTCGAAATATGTATTTAATATTATTAAA